>NC_081330.1:22135757-22438787 GCF_026419965.1 Kogia breviceps
CTCAGAATGATTTAACTGGAACTAGGTTTTTCAGTTTGCATTTTCTTGAAAAATCAGATCATTTCATATCAAATAACATCATTTTATATGATATGTTTCAAGTACATATTTCAAGTAAACACCCCTCTGTGGCAATATAAACTGTCATAAATCATATTTTTGAAAGTTACATGCACAATATATCATTAAATATGGGCACACAAATAAGTAAAGTGCATGGTTTATTTATGTAATTATTCAGGAAATTCAACATTGGTTTCTTGTGCAATAAAAAAGGATGTTGCCAGAGGATATAAAGCACACTGCTCCATCAGGAGTGTTGCTTTAATCTGGAAGCAGCTATAATTTAAGAACTGAAGGTTGAGACTCTTCATACATCTGCTAGTTAAGATCATTTCCCTACCGGTATTTGTTTACAGACTTTGTTTTGATTTGGAGATTATAATACCCATAACAGAGCTTCTTATTCCTTCTTTTTAATTTTTATTTTTGTCTAAACTGTACCAACAATGAGTTGTGCCATTCTATTTTATAATTATACCTGCCATTAGAAAGTGAAAAATGAGCCAGGGAATTGGAAGTTGGATGATTGTTCCTCCCTGATTGATTCAAATACAGGCTACATCAGATAAAATTAGAAAAAAAGTCAACATTTAAGGTTTTGTTATGATAAATTACAGATTGAAAACTCCTTACTCATGGATAATTTTTTTTTTCATGAACAAATACCATTGTCCCTTTTGTGTCCTAGAAAACATGTAAAGCATTCACTGGAAATAGACTCAGTTACTCTTTGGATAACTATGTAACCAGAACTTAGAAACTGCATCAGAAACTATCTCTACTACTATATTTGATTGCTATACTCTGCATTTGTTGATGATGCAGGGTTTAGCTGTTTACAGGTCTCAATTTTTCTGTGATTTTTTTTATAAGGACTCTGTCCAAGGCATACACCTGTTCACAGCTTGAACAAAGACATTATTTTGGTTTTTCTCCAAGAAATAAATATTTCATTCCATCTTATTTAAACATGTATCTGCTCTTTCTACCTTTGACTGGAAAATAATCTGGCATAGATTTAGGTTTGATCATGTTTCAAAGATATTCCAGACAAAGATCATTTCACATATCTCTGAAGAGTTTGGCTTATTATAGGCAAGTGTGTTTCCATGTACATTCAAAATGAAATAGCAACACAGGGTCAATCAATGAAGGCCAAGTAAGTTGGCCATCGTAAGCTTGATTTAGTATAATATTAAATTAGTGAACGTTCAATAAGCAGCAATTGCACTTTATTACCGCTAGTCCATACTTTCAGATCATGCTGCTACCCATGTTCGAATTCTGTGAATGTATAATGATGGATAATGATATCCACATATCCTTTTGTCTTCTCAAAAATATGAAACTGAAACATATTTAGTGTATTAAAAGGAATTTTAACATGGATCTTGGGAGAATAAAAGAGTAGAGGCCTGCATTTCAAATGAAACTGAACAATTTGGCATCTCTATTTAAAAACAGAGTAGAAGCTCCTAAAAGATAAGGGTTATGTCTTAACATTCTTTGTAACTATGGAATTTCCTAGGACCCAATAAATACATTTTGATTGAGAATGTCTTATCGGTGAGATTAAAAAGTTTACTGCACATGAATTCAGATATTTCACCCAGTTCATACCAAGGCATATGTATCGTGCTGTGTCAAAGTGAGGACAGGTGCTTTGGAGATTATCAGTATCCTCTTACCACTCAACAGAAGGAGGCAATTTGTCAGTCATGGTTCAAGGTGAAATGAAGTCAGCTCTTTATTCTTAGTAATGGTTCCTCCCTCACACTAAGAAGTCACATTCAGTTAACGCAAGGAGTCCCATGTATTGTATGTGCACTGTGTGAAAGACATTATTCTAGGCATTCTTCTCATTTTATTTAATTCATGAAAATTTAATTAATGATACAACTTAGGGGTGGATAATGATGTTTGGAGGAAACTCTGTGTGTGTGTGTGTGTGTGTGTGTGTGTGTGTGTGTCTGTGTCTGTGTAGATAGAGAGGCAGAGAGAGAGAAAATGTATATCAGGTAAACAATTTATTACAATGTTGGCCTGTATTAATAGAATATATCTCTGTAACACATTTCAGTATATTCTGTTTTATTTTAAAACTTCTGAGTAGTAAGAAAAATGAAATGAATTGAAAATAAATATTATGATACAATTTTTAAGACTTAACACATACCAAAATGGATGTCACAAACCTCTTTATGTAAACACATTCTACTAAAAAGCATACAGTTTATTGAAACTACAGTTGAAAAAATTTGGGAGCCTCAGGAAACATATTTTGCCTTGTGTTCCTGAATTTTTATTTTTTGTAATGAACATTATATACATAAGTATACAGAGTCACCATAAAGTCTGGATACATAAGTGAAATACAGAAAGCTTATTGGTAATACATTACAATATATGATAAATTAAATGACATTAAATAGTATATTCAATGTGATGTCTCTCATTAGCAATGCCTAGGTCAATGTGTTGTGCAAAATTGCAATGGATGCTGTATACTAATGCATTTTTACCAGTCTCAGCACATATATTCATGAAGTGTTGCTTTGCATGATTTGTCTCTCTGATTCCCCTGAAAAACCTGTGCCATTAGTATACCCCAGAAGTAATCAAGTGGATGCAATTGGTTTAAAAGAATAAAATACAGACTTAGGGCCACTCCAAACCTTATAGATCATTTAGCGAAGACCATAGGTCTATTTCACGTGTATATTCCCTTTCTTCTTCTATTTTACTGCATACTTTAAAATTCTTTACATAAAATATATGTTCTTTATTATTCCTTTCTATTGAATCTGTCTTTTGAGACTTCTTGAGATTTTATATAATCGACCTTCGTGTGTATTGCAAGACGTAAGACCTGATGGCAACCATTGTGTAAATCTTTCATAATGTTCATAGATTACTAAATCAATCAGGAGAAAAGTGTTGATAATTTAATGTGCTTGATCCCACCGCAAAAAGGCTGGTAAATTGAGACACTGAAGGTAGCTGACTCAATATCCATCAAAAAGTTACAAGAGACAGGTAACAGCCACATCAGCGCACTCTTCCATTAATTCCCTAGACGACTAGATTCATGCGATATTATTTTCTATTGGCTTTTCCTCATGCCTGCCCATGAGAACAGGTTATGGGTTACCTGAAACAAGCAAGGCTGTGACACTTTTCATTTCCCCAATATCAGTGATAAAATATAAAGTTATAGAAATATTTTTAATTAATAGAAAATGTATATAGATACATATATCAATTATCAAATTAAGAGACTTTTATGGAGGCTGACAATTTCTGGGCTGTTCAGTCTCTAAATGACTAGTTGCTTCTCCCATGGCCATTAACAAGTAAGTAGGCTGTTTCATTTTCCTGGGACCTCACCAGAGGTCTTCACTCTGTGTTTTACTTCTAGGTCTAAGATGGTGCCTCATAGCTTCCAAATGTGACTAGAATTTTACTACATGTGTTGCTTTCAGGCTGTTCCATGGTACCTATCCTTGTCTGGGTGTCTTGTTGCATCTACTTACCTGAGCCTGGCAGTCTTGGTAGAAGGTTGGGGACAAAAGAAACACTCAGATCTGGTCTGGTAGAACTTTTGTGCTTTGACACTATTGCTCCTAACTCCTAGTTTTCCCTCTTCAATACTATCTGAGGAGGGAAAATAAGATCTTAATGACCAACCGAACATTCTCACTTCTTGAGAAGTGCTACGAAAAGTGCCAGAACCTGGCTAACATTTCCCTAGACCTCTGAATTTCTCCACACTTAAAAAAAAATTACACGAATGTATTGCATTTAACTCAATTTTGAGATAGATGCCTATGGAGGCAAATCATTTGCAAAGAACCTGCAGAAAAGACCTTTGCTTTTACTTAGACATTTCAGTGGATTTCTACTTATCATTGCATATGCAAAAATCAATGTTGAACACACTTGGGAGTTGAAGCCATTAATAGATGTTACATGGTATGATTGTGGTACATAAAACCAGAATTTCAAAGATGACTCATGTACACCACTTAGGAATACAAGAGGAAGGAAAGTAGAAAGTGGATTTCTACTTCAGATGTAAAAGAATTCAAATATGGGAGGTATTTGTGGGTTCATCAGACGTTTGTTGAGTATCTAATGTATGTCAGGCACTCTGATAGGTATTAGGGAGGCAGAGATGAATAAAACATGGTCCTCACTTGTTTGTTATAGCTCATGGTTAAGTGAGGGGGAGACAGATATGTAAACAGATCACTGCAGTACAGTGTGGCAATTTTCACAATGAAGTGCCATTAGAAACAGTTACTGAAGCAGCTACTTGGGAGCATTGGAATTGAAAAATTCTGTAATTCAAAGGAATTAATATGCAAACAATTAATCCTTGAATTTTCTTTTAAGTTATATAAGATTTTTCTAGGTAACGAAGCAGAAAATGGTCATTTCACACAAAGGAAGTCACAGGTATAAACTGTATATGAGTTCAAGTAACAAGGAGGAGGCCACTGTGGTATAATATACATGTGGTCTGGGGACCTTTGGTAGATGATATGGCTCCAAGGATATATTCAAACTTGATTTCGAGTGGCCTTAGATGCCAAGCTATGGAATTTACAAGTAATCTTACAGGAAATGAGGTTTCTTTTTCAGTAAGGCATTGCTATAATCCAATTTATGTTTTAGGAAGATAATCCCTCACCTATAAAGGTGAGGGAAGATTGGAGAGAATACTGGCTAGAGACAGTATTTTGCACTTAGTCAAGTGTTGCCAGCTTAAGCAAAGGAAAATATAGGACACCCTGTTAAATTGAATTTCAGGTAAACAATGGATTTTTCTTTATTATAAGTATGTCCCATGCAATATTGGGGGACATACTTATACTTAAAAAGATTTATTGCTTACCTGAAATTCAAATTTAACTTAGTATCCTGTATTTTATCTGCCAACTCTAACAGTGCAAGACAGAGAGAAATGATGAGAGCCTTAGAAAAGGTACTAGAGTGCACAGATGCAAGAGATACAAGGAGAGAGAACTGGTTGGATTTAGTGACCAGTTAAATATTGCAGACTGAGGAGAAAGAAGGGTCCTGGGTGACTTTCAGATTTCTAGCTCAAGAGACCTATTTGTGGATAGAATAAATTCATTGGTGTAGAAGCAGAGTTCAGATTTGAATGTGTTGGGTTTAAACTGTAGAAACTATGTCCAAAGACTCTATACTTCCTACATTATTAGTAATAAAATACTATTTATTTTCTTAAGAGATATGATAGGATATGGTTAGTGATATTTCTAGAAATTCTATCTAAGAAAAGCTTTGGGTCATGAATCATTGGAAAGGAGCCACTTGCACAGTAAGAACAATTTTTCCTTAGATGTACTTGTTTTGGATGGTCTTGAGGAAGGCAATGGAGATCATTGGCCCAGCCACTGCAAAAGTATTATTAGTTTACTTGTTGTGTGTATGTGTGTGTGTTTTGTTTCTGTTTTTGTTTTGTTTTGTTTTTGCTGTGCCATACCACTTGTGGGGTGGTCCTTCCCTGACAAGAGACTGAACCTGGGCCATGGTGGCAGTGAAAGCACAGAGGCCTAACTACTGGACCACCAGGGAACTCCCCTGTTGTGTTGTTTTAATGGCCTTACTTGGAAAATACCAACAAAATACTTTAGGAATATTGTCATTCTCAATTATTTTTTTTAAGTTTGTGTTGGTTCATTAAATACAAAACTTAGGAAGCATAGCCTTAAGACTTCTGCATTTAATGGTTTTACCTAATTTGGACTGTTTACCCTCCCCTATGGACCCTTCCCAGAAGAGGTAGAGGTTGAGAGGATGGAATAGAATAGTGGTATCTGAAAGGCAAAACTTTGTAGATACCAAGACAAAAATTAAAAAAGCATTTCAACCAACTTCATAATAGAAATAACTTCTAAGCAGAAAATTCATCCTAAAATTATGAACTCCCTGGACACCTTACTCTGCAAGAAATACCCCCTTACATTTTTATCAATATTTTTAAGTTAGATGTCAATTAAGAAAAAGCATTAGCTTCAAGCAAGTGATTGGCAACACGCAGAGCTGGGGTTTCTTTGTACTTATATATGTAAACATAAGGCTAGCCACTGGACATCAGTTACCACATGCTGGAGATAAGCATGTCTAGTCACTTGTTATGTAGATGATGTCAATCACATTATATCATTAGCATTTCAACAGGGATATTTTAGTTCATAAGTTCCAGGATTAACCAAACTGCTTGCATCTTATAAATGGAGAGAGGGTTCCATTAAGGACATATACTTGTTACACTGGTGCTTCTTATAATGACCTTGGGTCTTCATAAATGTCTGTTTCCTCATTTAAACAATAAGCACAGACGAAGTTCATCACTTGAACTTGAACATTCCAACAAAAACAAATTTATACACCACATTACCCAGATTTATTTCTGAATGTACAATACTGGGAAGGCAATTGCTGCTTATTTTCATTTAATTAACAATGAAGGATAAATGACATCAGCAAAGAAATATCAGCCAAAGGGGACCAAGTGTGTTTGCTGTAGATAGCCTCATTAACTTGTTTCCAAAATATGTTCACTAGAGTGAAAAGCAATCATGTGACTAGCTGGGTGACAAAACATCTGTTGTATTAGCTCCAGTAAGGCTACTGGGAGTGGGTAAGGACAAACTGTGTTCTTATTTAATCATATTAAGTGGAAACAGAGAGTCTGTCATTTGTGGTCTTGTCCCAGGCTGCTGTTTCTCCTAAAACAGTAATAATAATAATAATAACTTAGAAGGTAAGGGTTGTCATTTAAAGTTTTATGCTTTTTTTTTTTTTTTGTAAGTAAATGATTTCCATCTGCTTTGTAATGAATATAAATGCCGTAGCTGCAAAGAGTCAAAAAAACACAGCAGTCCCAGCTCTTGGAAAAACACACCAGGGCCTGGATGTACTTGTTATCTCTAAATGAAAGATTCCAATAACTTTATAAGATGGATTCTTTGTATAAAATATCAGCCTAATTGTTTAACCTATTATTAGTAAATGATAAAGATGAAAATAATTGAGCACACAGTTTTCACATTGTTATCCAAATTCACATCTAAGGGAGACTATATTTAGTTACTGAGAAGCATTTCAAATGGCTATCTATGGCAAGGATAAGTTATTTATGTCACTACGTGATACCAAGATAGATGAGTATATTTTTACCATGGAAAACTTGACTCTTCATTAATGTACCTTGATAAATTAACAAACAGTGTGGGAAATTACACACACACAAACACACACACATTTTGTAAGTGTATGTCAGAATGAATAAATGAATTTAGTTTTAGATAGACAAAAATTACTGTTCTTAAAAAGAAGAAACATTTCTATTTGCTGTGATCCATTGGTAAATCACCTACTTAATCATTGCTCTAAGGAGTCTATTGTACATGGCAAGGTACCATTTCTTTGAGAGAATAGATTCCGTGTTTCCAAATGTCCAGAAAGCATCACTGATAGATGCCTTCTTCTGTTTGTCCTTTCTGGGTATGTGTGTCACTCTACTAGGATGTGGAAAACTTGGTAAATGATTTATCAAATGAAGGACCCTATTAACTCCAATGCATTATGAAACTAGTTTTTTATTTTCATATTTTTGGTTATATAACTAACTCTAACAGAGTGTCTTGAAATATCTTGTCCCTACGGGTAAACAAAATGTACTGTGATTTTATAACTGTGAAAGTGATCCAGGTAAAATTATTTTTCACTTCAGAATGTAATAATTGGTCATATATCTAATACCTATAGTATAAGTAAGTTTGTTTTTTTCAAATTTCTAGAGTTATGTAGTAGTGTATCCTCCCTCTAACCTCTATCTTTCTGATTGAACAGAGACCGAGGGTCTAGTAACCCACATGTTCTACCATTTCCTTGTCTTCTTTTCTACTTTCTCAAGCAGATTTTGAGACACTTTCATAAAACACAACCTAAAATATGTCCTACACTGTGTGTGTGTTTGTATGTGTGAATCACATTTATACGCATATGAAACTGACTTCCTGATGTGTCCTTTTTACCTTCATTTTCCTAGCTCGAATTGTTAAATATTTCATGAATTTTACATGGATTTGCTATATTCACGAAATAATCCAACCAGTAATTTTTCAATATCTTTGATTTGTCCAGCATTACATTTAGCACTGTAAGGGATAAATAAAGCATTTTTACCATAAATATATAACACAAAAAAACAATGATTGGAAGTGTGGGGTAGGCTGACTTTTTTTTTTTTTTAAACATCTTTATTGGAGTATAATTGCTTTAAAATGGTGTGTTAGTTTTTGCTGTATAACAAAGTGAATCAGTTATACATATACATATATCCCCATATCTCTTCCCTCTTGCGCCTCCCTCCCTCCCACCCTCCTTATCCCACCCCTCTAGGTGGTCACAAAGCACAGAGCTGATCTCCCTGTGCTATGTGGCTGCTTCCCACTAGCTATCTATTTTACGTTTGGTAGTGTATATATGTCCATGCCACTCTCTCATTTTGTCCCAGCTTGCCCTTCCCCCTCCCCGTATCCTCAAGTCCATTCTCTAGTAGGTCTATGTCTTTATTCTGCTCTTGCCCCTAGTTTCTTCATGACCATTTTTCTTTTTTTTTAGATTCCAAATACATGTGTTCACATACAGTATTTGTTTTTCTCTTTCTGACTTGCTTCACTTTGTATGACAGACTCTAGGTCTGTCCACATCACTAAAAATAACTCAATTTCATTTCTTTTTTATGGCTGAGTAATATTCCATTGTATATATGTGCCACATCTTCTTTATCCATTCATCTGTTGATGGACACTTAGGTTGCTTTCATGTCCCGGCTAATGTAAATAGAGCTGCAATGAATATTGTGGTATGAGATTCTTTTTGAATTATGGTTTTCTCAGGGTATATGCTCAGTAGTGGGATTGCTGGGTTGTATGGTACTTCTATTTGTAGTTTTTTAAGGAACCTCCATACTGTTCTCCATAGTGGCTGTATCAATTTACATTCCCACCAACAGTACAATAGGGTTCCCTTTTCTCCACACCCTCTCCAGCATTGATTCTTTGCAGATTTTTTGTTGATGGCCATTCTGACCAGTGTGAGATGATATCTCACTGTAGTTTTGAATTGCATTTCTCTAATGATTAATGATGTTGAGCATTCTTTCATGTGTTTGTTGGCAATCTGTATATCTTCTGTGAAGAAATGTCTGTTTAGGTCTTCTGCCCATTTTTGGTTTGGGTTGTTTGTTTTTTGATATTGAGCTGCATGAGCAGCTTGTAAATTTTGGAGGTTAATCCTTTGTCAATTGCTTCATTTGCAAATATTTTCTCCCATTCTGAGAGTTGTCTTTTCATTTTGTTTGTGGTTTCCTTTGCTGTGCTAATGCTTTTAAGTTTCATTAGGTCCCATTTGTTTATTTTTGTCTTTATTTCCATTTCTCTAGGAGGTGGGTCAAAAAGGATCTTGCTGTGATTTATGTCATAGAGTTTTCTGCTTTTGTTTTCCTCTAAGAGTTTGATAGTGTCTGGCCTTACATTTAGGTCTTTAATCCATTTTGAGTTTATTTTTGTGTATGGTGTTAGAGAGTGTTCTAATTTCATTCTTTTACATGTACCTGTCCAGTTTTCCCAGCATCACCTATTGAAGAAGCTCTCTTTTCTCCATTGTATATTCTTACCTCCTTTATCAAAGATAGGTGACAATATGTGTGTGGGTTTACCTCTGGGATTTCTATCCTGTTCCATTGATGTCTATTTCTGTTTTTGTGCCAGTACTGTCTTGATTACTGTAGCTTTGTAGTTTACTCTGAAGTCAGGGAGCCAAATTCTTCCAGCTGCATTTTTCTTTCTCAAGACTGATTTGGCTATTTGGGGTCTTTGATGTTTCCATTCAAAAAATTGTGAAAATTTTTGTTCTAGTTCTGTGAAAAATGCCAGTGGTAGTTTGATACAGATTGCATTGAAACTGTAGATTGCTTTGGGTAGTATAGTAATTTTCACAATGTTGATTTTTCCAATCCAAGAACATGGTATATCTCTCCAGCTATTAGTATCATTTTTAATTTCTTTCATCAGTGTCTTATAATTTTCTGCATACAGGTCTTTTGTCTCCTTAGGTAGGTTTATTCCTACATATTTATTTTTTTTCTTGCAATGGTAAATGGGAGTGTTTTCTAATATCACTTTCAGATTTTTCATCATTAGTGTATAGGAATGCAAGAAATTTCTGTGCATTAATTTTGTATCCTGCTACTTTACCAAATTCATTGATTAGCTCTAGTAGTCTTCTGGTAGCAACTTTAGGATTCTCTAAACATACTATCATGTCATCTGCAAACAGTGACAGCTTTACTTCTTCTTTTCCGATTTGTATTCCTTTTATTTCTTTTTCTTCTCTGATTGCTGTGGCTAAAACTTCCCAAACTATGTTGAATAACAGTGGTAAGAGTGGGCAAAGTTGTCTTGTTCCTGACCTTTGTGGAAATGGTTTCAGTTTTCACCATTGAGGATGATGTTGGCTGTGGGTTTGTCATATATGGCCTTTATTATGTTGAGGAAAGTTCCCTCTATGCCTGCTTTCTGGAGGGTTTCTATCATAGATGAGTGTTGAATTTTGTCAAAAGCTTTCTGTGCATCTGTTGAGATGATCGTATGGTTTTTCTCCTTAAATTTGTTAATATGATGCATCACATTGATTGATTTGTGTATATTGAAGAGTCCTTGCATTCTTGGGATAAACCTAACTTGATCATGGTGTATCATCCTTTTAATGTGCTGTTGGATTCTGTTTGCTAGTAGTTTTTGAGGATTTTTGCATCTATCTTCATCAGTGATATTGGCCTGTAGTTTTCTTTCTTTCTGATATCTTTGTCTGGTTTTGGTAGCAGGGTGATGATGATGGCCTCTTAGAATGAGTTTGGGAGTCTTCCTCCCTCTGCTATATTTTGGAAGAGTTTGAGGAGGATAGATGTTAGCTCTTCTCTAAATGGTTGATAGAATTTGCCTGTGAAGCCCTCTGGTCCTGGGCTTTTGTTTGTTGGAAGATTTTTAATCAGTTTCAAATTCAATGCTTGTGATTAGTCTGTTCATATGTTCTATTTCTTCCTGGTTCTGTCTCAGAAGGTTGTGTATTTCTAAGAATTTGTCCATTTCTTCCAGGTTGTCCATTTTATTGGCATATGGTTGGTTGTAGTAATCTGTCATGATCCTTTGTATTTCTGCAGTGTCAGTTGTTACTTCCACTTTTTCATTTCTAACTCTATTGATTTGAGTCTTCTCCCTTTTCTTCTTGATGAGTTTGCCTAAAGGTTTATCAATTTTATTTATGTTCTCAAAGAACCAGCTTTTAGTTTTATTGATTGTTGCTATCATTTCCTTCATTTCTTTTTCATTTATTTCTGATCTGATCTTTAGGATTTCTTTCCTTCTGCTAACTTTGCGGTGTTTTTGTTCTTCTTTCTCTAATTGCTTTAGGTGAAGACTTCAGTTGTTTATTTGAGATGTTTCTTGTTTCTTAAGGTAGGATTGTATTGCTATAAACTTCCCTCTTAGAACTGCATTTGCTGCATTCCATAGGTTTTGGGTCATCGTGTTTTCATTGTCATTTGTTTCTAGGTATTTTTTGATTTCCTTGTTGATTTCTTCAGTGATCTCTTGTTTTTTTAGTAACGTATTGTTTAGCCTCCATGTGTTTTTGTTTTTTTCCCTGTAATTGATTTGTAATCTCATAGTGTTGGGGTTAGAAAAGATTCTTGATATGATTTCAGTTTTCTTAAATTTACTGAGGCTTGATTTGTGACCCGAGATGTGATCTATGCTGGAGAATGTTTCATGGGCACTTCTTAAGATAGTGTAATTGTCTGTTTTGGGATGGAATGTCCTGTAAATATCAATTAAATATCTCTTGTCTATTTTGTCATTTAAAGCTTCTCTTACCTTATTAATTTTCTGTCTGGATGATCTTTCCATTAGAGCAAGAGAGGTGTTAAAGTCCCCCACTATTGTTGTGTTACTGTCAATTTCCTCTTTTATACCTGTTAGCTGTTGCCTTATGTATTGAGCCACTCCTATGTTGGGTGCATATATATTTATAATTGTTATATCTTCTTCTTTGATTGATCCCTTGATCATTATGCAGTGTCCTTCTTTGTCTCTTGTAACATTATTTTGAAGTCTATTTTATCTGATATGAGTATTGCTACTCCAGCTTTCTTTTGATTTCCATTTGCATGGAATATCTTTTTCCATGCCCTCACTTTCAGTCTCTATGTGTCCCTAGGTCTGAAGTGGGTCTCCTGTATACAGCATATATACAGGTCTTCTTTTTGTATCCATTCAGTGAGACTCTGTCTTCTTGTTGGAGCATTTAATCAATTCACGTTTAAGGTAATTATCAATTTGTATGCTCCTATTAACATTTTCTTAATTGTTATGGTTTTTTTTTTTTTTTTTTTTTTTTTTTTTTGTGATACGTGGGCCTCTCACTGTCGTGGCCTCTCCTGTTGCGGAGCATAGGCTCCGGACGCGCAGGCTCAGTGGCCATGGCTCACAGGCCCAGCCGCTCCGCAGCATGTGGGATCTTCCCGGACCGGGGCACGAACCCGTGACCCCTGCATCAGCAGGCAGATTCTCAACCACTGCGCCACCAGGGAAGCCCTATGGGTTTGTTTTTGTAGGTCATTTTCTTCTCTTGTGTTTCTCAGTTGGAGAAGTTCCTTTAGCATTTGTTGTAGAGCTGGTTTGGTGGTGCTGAATTCTCTTAACTTTTGCTTGTGTATAAAGCTTTTGATTTCTCCATTGAATCTGAATGAGATCCTTGCTGGGTAGAGTAATCTTTGTTGTAGGTTCTTCCCTATCATCTCTTTAAATATGTCATGCCACTCCCTTCTGGCTTGTAGAGTTTCTGCTGAGAAATTAGCTGTTAACCTTATGGGAGTTCCCTTGTATGTTATTTGTCATTTTTCCCTTGTTGCTTTCAATAATTTTTCTTTGTCTTTAATTTTTTGTCAGTTTGATTACTATGTGTCTTGGCATGTTTCTCCTTGGGTTTATCCTGTATGGGACTCTCTGCACTTCCTGGACTTGGGTGGCAATTTCCTTTCCCACGTTAGGGAAATTTTTGACTATAATATCTTCTTGGGTCCTTTCTCTATCTCTTCTCCTTCTGGGACCCCTATAATGAGAAATGTTGTTGTGTTTAATGCTGTCCCAGAGGGCTCTTAGGCTGTCTTCATTTCTTTCCATTCTTTTTTCTTTATCCTGAGCCGCAGCCGTGAATTCCACCAATCTGTCTTCCAGGTCACTTATCCTTTCTTCTGCTTCAGTTATTCTGCTATTGATTCCTTCTAGCGTATTTTTCATGTCAGTTATTGTATTCTTTATCTCTGTTTGTTTGCTCTTTAATTCTTCTAGGTGTTTGTTCTTTAATTCTTCTAGGTCTCTGTTAAACATTTCTTGCATCTTTTCCATCTTTGCCTCCATTCTTTTTCTGAGGTCTTGGATCATTTTCACTATCATTATTCTGAATTCTTTTTCTGGAAGGTTGCCTATGTCCACTTCATTTAGTTGTTTTTCAAGGGTTTTATCTTGTTTTTTCATCTGGTACATAGTCCTCTGCCTTTTCATTTTGTCTGTCTTTCTGTGAATATGGTTTTAGTTCCACAGGCTGAAGAATTGTAGTTCTTCTTGCTTCTGCTGTCTGCCCTCTGGTGGATGAGGCTATCTAAGAGGCTTGTGCAAGTTTCCTGATGGGAGGAAATGGTGGTGGGTAGAGCTGGCTGTTGCTGTGGTGGGCAGAGCTCAGTAAAACTTTAATCCACTTGTTTGCTGATGGGTGGGGCTAGGTTCCTTCCATGTTGGTTGTTTGGCCTGAGGCCACCCAGAACTGGAGCCCACCCAGCTCTTTGGTGGGCCTAATTGGGCTCCCTGGGAGGGCCCATGCCAAGGATCACCTCCCAGAACTTCTGCTGCCAGTGTCCTCGTCCCCATGGTGAGCCACAGCCCCCACCCCCACCTCTGCAGGAGACCCTCCAACAGTAGCAGGTAGGTTTGGTTCAGTGTCCTGTGGGGTCACTGCTCCTTCCCCTGGGTCCCAATGCGCATACTACTTTGTGTTTGCCTTCCAAGAGTGGAGTCTCTGTTTTCCCCAGTCCTGTCAAAGTCCGGCAATCAAATCCCACTAGCTTTCAAAGTCTGATTCTCTAGGAATTCCTCCTCCCGTTGCCGGACACCCATGTTGGGAAACCTGACATGGGGCTCAGAATCCTCACTCCAGTGTGTTGACTTCTGTGGTATAAATGTTCTACAGTCTGTGAGTCACCCACCCAGCTGTTATGGGATTTGATTTTATTGTGATTGTGCCCCATCTACCATCTCATTGTGGCTTCTCCTTTGTCTTTGGATGTGGGGTATCTTTTTTGGTGAGTTCCAGTGTCTTCCTGTCAATGATTGTTTATCAGTTAGCTGTGATTCTGATGTTCTGGTAAAAGGGAGTGAGCACACGTCCTTCTACTCTGCCATCTTGAACCTAGACTTTTCTTTAGTGAAGACATAAATATATGTCACTGCCAAAGTTGACTCTTCATTGTATGACCTGCTTTATTATGATTTATACACTTTTAGAAGAAAAATAAATGAGAGTTTGAGATCTCAGAAATCTAAAAAAGGCCAGCCAGCTCGGAATGTTGGTTCATTTGTCTTTTCCTGCATGTTTATAAATGAGATAAAAGGTCACTGAACAGTTAACATGGTGAAGTGGTTGAGTAATGGTCAAAAAAAGAAAAATAGCAAATGATCACTGAGCTTCTCAACTACACTTCAATAATTGTATAATAACTGTCAATCCAATCTCTAGCTTTATTGCAGGATTATCTTTGGAAAAATTTTCCAATATTAATGCCCAGTTTATGATTATTCACACAAAATGTGGGTCAAGACACAAATGAAAATCTAGGACTTTATTATGTGCTGCATATTTTACCTTCTTATTTCCCCCACCACATTATAGTTTGGGGTTCATTCTGATTGTAAGGCCATAGCTACTTCTGGCTAATCTCTGTCCTCTTTTTAGGTTTTATCCTTCATGAAAATACACACCCATACCATTCACTTGAGCATTTGTTTGCATGGCATTTTACTCTCTAAATGATAAGTACAAATATTTTGACCATTTTTTGCTGAATTTAATTGCATATTCAATGACAAAAAGATCAGTTCAGGAGAAACATAGAAAGTTTAGTAAACTAGTTTTTCTGACAGCTACATTGAGCTGGAAAAGGTGCTTGGCTAATTAGGTCAAAATTATTGAACCAATTGTGCATAGAGACAGAGTTTCATCAATTTTTATGTTAAAAACAAATAAGGAAAAATACAACAAAATGGTGTTTCTGTTCTTTTTAAAAAATATACATTTATTTATTTATTTGTTTGTTTTTTTGTTTATTTTTGGCTGCATTGGGTCTTTGTTGCTGCACACGGGCTTTCTCTAGTTGAGGCGAGCAAGGGCTACCATTTCTTGCAGTGCACGGGCTTCTCATTGCAGTGGCTTCTCTTGTTGCGGAGCACGGGTTCTAGGCACACGGGCTTCAGTAGTTGTTGCATGTGGGCTCAGTAGTTCTGGCTTGTGGGCTCTAGAGTGCAGGCTCTCAGTAGTTGTGGCGCTCGGGTTTAGTTGCTCCGCGGCATGTGGAATTTTCCTGGACCAGGGCTTGAACCCATGTCCCCTGCATTGGCAGGCAAATTCTTAACCATTGCACCACCAGGAAAGTCCAGTGTTTCTGTTCTTAACAATATCAAAAAAGTTTTTTCTCACTTTTTTTTACTACTTTAAAATACAATAACTATGCAAATTGCATTCATATTTAAAACTGGGAAAGAATATTACTGATACAAGTCTGGGTAAAATGTTGAGTGCAATGTATTATCATCTTATTTTTAATTCTCCTGTACTGGTTAATTTATCTTCCTTAATAACAGGAGCAAGTATTCATTATAAATTGTATAGGAGAATGCATTTTTAATAGTTGCCTCTCTGTAGGTCTGGGCCCAATATTTTTAAATGATTAATGTAATTCATATAAAGAGGGGCTGTCAAAGCACATGGATTTAAGTATATCTTATCTGACTGTAGCTTTTTGTAAACTGCATTTAAATAAGAATCCTGTTACTTTTATGCATGTGAAAAAAGACAATATTCTGTGGACTTGTTAAATGGATCATGTTTACTCAGTGTATATCCATTGCTTATTTTAAAACATCTGGGTTCTGATTAGAATGACATAGATTCTATTTGCAAATTGTTCCATTTGGAGATCTCAGAGTTACTGTGTTTTAGTGGATATTATTTCTTTTGAGAAGTCTTTTCCTAGAAAAGTGGAAGGAGTGGAAAGAAGTAAAGATATGCTTTGTAACAACCTGATTTTATTCAAGCCAAACAAATGTAATTTAAAAATCCCCTCTGGGGAGGAGCTTCAAGATGGAAGAAGAGTAAGACGTGGAGATCACCTTCCTCCCCACAAATACATCAGAAATACATTTACATGTGGAACAACTCCTACAGAACACCAACTGAACGCTAGCAGAAGACCTCAGAAATCCCCAAAGGCAAGAAATGCACCACGCACCAGGCTAGGGCAACAGAAAAAAACAGAGACAAAAGAATAGTGACGGGACCTGAACCAATGTAAGGGAGCTGTGAAGGAGGAACGGTTTCCACACACTAGGAAGCCTCTTCGCGGGCAGAGACTGCGGGTGGTGGAGGGGGAAAGCTTCAGAGCCACGGAGGAGAGCGCAGCAACAGGGGTGCAGAGAGCAAAGCGGAGACATTCCCGCATGGAGGATCAGTGCCAACCAGCACTCACCAGCCCGAGAGGCTTGTCTACTCACCTGCCGGGGCGGGCAGGGGCTGGGAGCTGAGGCTCGGGCTTCGGAGGTCGGATCCCAGGGACAGGACTGGGGTTGGCTTCGTGAACACAGCCTGAAGGGGCTAGTGCACCATAGCTAGCCGGGAGGGAGTCCGGGACAAGGTCTGGAACTCTCAAAGAGGCAAGAGACTTTTTCTTCCCTCTTTGTTTCCTGGTGCACGAGGAGAAGGAATTAAGAGTGTGGCTTAAAGGAGCTTCAGAGACGGGTGCGAGCTGCGGCTATCAGCGCGGACCCCAGAGACGGGCATGGGATGCTAAGGCTACTGCTGCTGCTACCAAGAAGCCTGTGTGCAAGGACAGGTCACTCTCCACACCTCCCCTCCCGGGAGCCTGTGTAGCCCACCACTGCCAGGGTCCCATGATCCAGGGACAACTTCCCCAGGAGAACACACGGCACACCTCAGGCTGGTGCAATGTCATGTTGGACTCTGCCGCCGCAGGCTAGCCCCACATCTGTACTCCTCCCTCCCCTGCGCCTGAGTGAGCCAGAGCCCCTGAATCAGCTGCTCCTTTAACCCCGTCCTACCTGAGTGAAGAACAGATGCCCTCAGGCAACGTACACGCAGAGGCAAGGCCAAATCCAAAGCTGAACCCTGGGGGCTGTGCGAACAGAGAAGAGAAAGGGAAATCTCTCCCAGCAGCCTCAGGAGCAGTGGATTAAATCTCCACAGTAGACTTGATGTATCTGCATCTGTGGAACACCTGAATAGAAAACGAATCATACCAAATTGAGGAGGTGGACTTTGGGAGCAATGATATATATATATATTTTTTCCCTTTTTCACTTTTTTTGAGTGTGTATGCCTATGCTTCTGTGTGTGATTTTGTCTGTATAGTGTTGCATTTACCATTTGTCCCAGGGTTCTGTCTGTCCGTTTTTTTTTCCTTTTTTTTTTTTTAGTATAGTTTTCAGTGTTTGTTATTATTGGTGGATTTGTTTTATGGTTTAGTTGTTCTCTTCTTTCTTTTTAAAAAATCATTAAAAAAATTTATTTTAATAATTAATTTTTGTTTTTTATTTTAATAACTTTTAAATTTTATTTCACTTTATCTTTTTCATTCTTTCCTTCTTTCTTCCTCCCTTTTTTTTCTGAGCCGTGTGAATGACAGGCTCTTGGTGCTCCAGGCAGGGGGCATGGCTGTGCCTCTGAGGTAGGAGAGCCAAGTTCAGGACATTGGTCCAGCAGAGACCTCCCATCTCCATATAATATAAAATGGCAATAATCTCCCATAGATCTGCATCTCAACGACAAGACCCAGCTCTATCAGCATGCTACAGTGCTGGACACCCTATGCCAAGCAACTAGTAAAAGAGGAACACAACTGCACTCATTAGCAGACAGGCTGCCTAAAATCATAATAAGGTCACAGACACCCCAAAACACAAGCAGACGTGGACTTGCCCACCATAAAGACAAGATCCAGCTTCATCCACCAGAACACAGGCACTAGTACCCTCCACCAAGAATCCTACACACCCCACTGAACCAACCTTAGTGACTGGGGACAGACACCAAAAACAAGGGGAGCTATGAACCTGCAACCTACAAAAAGGAGACCCCAAACACAGTAAGTTAAGCAAAATGAGAAGACATAGAAATACACAGCAGATGAAGGAGCAAGGTAAAAACCCACCAGACCTAACAAATGAAGAGGAAACAGGCAGTCTACCGGAAAAAGAATTCAGAATAATGATAGTAAAGGTGATCCAAAATCTTGGAAATAGAGAAAATACAAGAAACGTTTAACAATAACCTAGAAGAACTAAAGAGGAAACAAACAATGATGAACAGCACAATAAATGACATTAAACATTCTCTAGAAGGGATCAATAGCAGAATAACTGAGGCAGAAGAACAGATAAGTGACCTGGAAGATAAAATAGTGGAAATAACTACTGCAGAGCAAAGAAAAAAGAATGAAAAGAATTGAGGACAGTCTCAGAGACCTTTGCGACAACATTAAACGCACCAACATTCTAATTATAGGGTTTCCAGAAGAAGAAGAGAAAATGAAAGGGACTGAGAAAATATTTGGGGAGATTATAGTTGAAAACTTCCCTAATACAGGAGAGGAAATAGTTAATCAAGCCCAGAAAGCACAGAGAGTCCCATAAAGGATAAATGCAAGGAGAAACACGCCAACACACATATTAATCAAACTATCAAAAAGTAAATAAAAAGAAAAAATATTAAAAGCAGCAAGGGAAAAATAACATACAAGGGAATCCCCATAAGGTTAACAGCTGATCTTTCAGCAGAAACTGCAAGCAGAAGGGAGTGACAGGACATATTTAAAGTGATGAAAGGGAAAAACCTACAACCAGGATGACTCTACCCAGCAAGGATCTCATTCAGATTTCATGGAGAAATTAAAACCTTTACAGACAAGCAAAAGCTAAGAGAATTCAGCACAACCAAACCAGCTCTACAACAAATGCTAAAGGAACTTCTCTAGGCAGGAAACATAAGAGAAGGAAAAGACCTACAATAACAAACTCAAAACAATTAAGAAAATGGTAATAGGAACATACATATCAATAATTACCTTAAATGTAAATGGATTAAATGCTCCAACCAAAAAACATAGGCTGGCTGAATAGATACAAAAACAAGACCCATATATATGATGTCTACAAGAGACCCACTTCAGACCTAGGGACACATACAGACTGAAAGAGAGGGGATGGAAAAAGATATTCCATGCAAATGGAAATCAAAAGAAAGCTGGAGTAGAAATTCTCATATCAGACAAAATAGACTTAAAAAAAGGACTGTTATAAGAGACAAAAAGGACACTACATAATGATCAAGGGATCAATCCAAGATGAAGATATAACAATTGTAAATATTTATGCACCCAACGTAGGAGCACCTCAATACATAAGGCAAATACTAACAACCATAAAAGGGGAAATCGATAATAACACTATCATAGTAGAGGTCTTTAATAGCCCACTTTCACCAATGGATAGATCATTCAAAATGAAAATAAATAAGGAAACACAAGCTTTACATGATACATTAAACAAGATGGACTTAATTGATATTTATAGGACATTCCATCCAAAAACAACAGGGTAAAATTTCATCTCAAGTGCTCATGGAACACTCTCCAGAATAGATCATATCTTGGGTCACAAATCAAGACTTGGTAAATTTAAGAATATTGAAATCCTATCAAGTATCTTTTCTGACCACAATGCTATGAGACTAGATATCAGTTACAGGAAAAAATGTGTAAAAAATACAAACAAATGGAGGCTAAACAATACACTACTTAATAACCTAGAGATCACTGAAGAAATCAAAGAGGAAATCAAAAAATACCTAGAAACAAATGACAATGAAATCACGATGACCCAAAACCTATAGGAAGCAAAAGCAGTTCTAAAAGGGAAGTTTATAACAATACAACCTTACCTTAAGAAACAAGAAACATCTCAAATACACAACCTAAGCTTACAACTAAAGCAATAAGAGAAAGAAGAACAAAAACACCCCAAAGTTAGCAGAAGGAAAGAAATCCTAAAGATCAGATCAGAAATAAATGAAAAAGAAATGAAGGAAATGATAGCAACAATCAATAAAACTAAAAGCTGGTTCTTTGAGAACATAAATAAAATTGATAAACCTTTAGGCAAACTCATCAAGAAGAAAAGGGAGAAGACTCAAATCAATAGAGTTAGAAATGAAAAAGTGGAAGTAACAACTGACACTGCAGAAATACAAAGGATCATGACAGATTACTACAACCAACCATATGCCAATAAAATGGACAACCTGGAAGAAATGGACAAATTCTTAGAAACGCACAACCTTCTGAGACAGAACCAGGAAGAAATAGAAAATATGAACAGACCAATCACAAACACTGAAATTGTAACTGTGATTAAAAATCTTCCAACAAACAAAAGCCCAGGACCAGGGGGCTTCACAGGCAAATTCTATCAAACATTTGGAGAAGAGCTAACACCTATCCTCCTCAAACTCTTCCAAAATATAGCAGAGGGAAGAACACTCCCAAACTCATTCTACAAGGCCACCATCACCCTGATACCAAACCAGACAAAGATGTCACAAAGAAAGAAAACTACAGGCCAGTATCATGGAGGAACATAGATATAAAAATCCTCAACAAAATACTAGCAAACAGAATCCAACAGCACATTAAAACGATCATATACCATGACCAAGTGGGGTTTATCCCAGGAATGAAAGGATTCTTCAATATACACAAATCAATCAATGTGATGCATCATATTAACAAATTTAAGGAGAAAAACATATGATCATCTCAATCGATGCAGAAAAAGCTTTTGATGAAATTCAACACCCATTTATGATAGAAACTCTCCAGAAAGTGAGCAGAGAGGGAACCTACCTCAACATAATAAAGGCCATATATGACAAACCCACAGCCAGCATTGTTCTCAATGGTGAAAAACTGAAACCATTTCCACTAAGGTCAAGAACAAGACAAGGTTGCCCACTCTCACCACTCTTATTCAACATAATTTGGGAAGTTTTAGCCACAGCAATCAGAGAAGTAAAAGAAATAAAAGGAATCCAAACTGGAAAAGAAGAAGTAAAGCTGTCACTGTTTGCAGATGACATGACAGTATGTTTAGAGAATCCTAAAGATGCTACCAGTGAGCTACTAGAGCTAATCAATGAATTTGGTAAAGTCACAGGATATAAAATTAATGCACAGAAATCTCTGACATAACTATACACTAATGATGAAAAATTGAAAGGAAAAAAAAAATCCAGGAATTACTTCCTGACTCACTCATCCTTTTTCCTATACCACACTGTAGAAAACATCTAGGAACCTGAAGACTTATTGCTCCCCCCAAAATCACAATGCTATTGTGATCAATAGCAAAACAGTGTATTTTTAAAGTCTGATGGTTATACATTCCCGTTGCCTCACTGACATAGCTCCAGGAATGAAACCAAGGACTGATAAATGGGAGATGCTCACTCTACTATATCCTTGGTAATGTGTTATTTAGACAGCCTGTTGCTTGGATTACTTTCTTACTCTTTTCATCACTCCAAAGAGTTTGGCCTGCCCAGAAGAAAGCAAGAAATCAACAGTAAATCCAATGATTACTAACATTTTACAGTTGGGGAAATTGAATACAAAAGGTTAAACTCCTCTCTGAATTACAGAGCTAGTAAGTGAAAAAACCAAAATTTTACCTCTGGCAGGCTGATTCCAGAGTACATGCTCTAAACCATTACAAAATATTGATTTTTACCTCCAAATGGACAATATACACACATTACACTGGAGGTGCTCAGTAAATTTTGTAGTTTCTAAACTAGGTATGACTACTACATGAATACTTCTATAGAACTAGTTACATATTTTAATAAATTCCTTTCCTTTTAGCAAGTATTTATTTTTGACCATCTATCAATTATAAACAACTGTGCTAGTTTAATGCTAATTTGGACCAAATAATTATGAAGTTTGGAATAGTCTAGGTGTTAACAAAAATAAACTCTGAAAACAAGTGAAAAAGAAAACCTCCAAGGGTTTGTGAAAACAATACTGACTCTGACATAAAATTGGGTCTAAAACCAAGCTTCTCTACTTACTAGCTATGTGACATTGAGTGTACACCTTAGTCCTTCCAAGCCACTCTAAAATGGTAATTGTAATAGTGCCTACCCTTTTCAGTATTCTGTGTGTGAGAAAGTACCTAGCACCACAATTATCAATCATTGTTAATTCCCTCCTTTAAGCAGTTAATAGTACTATTTATTCTTTAGTAAGCATTCTTTACCTACTTTGGCGAATAAAGTGACTTCAGCATTTTTGCTGAATCACTGAACCCAATAATTCAGCATTACTACTTATCTTCATGCAAAAAGTACATCATTTACAAATGATCATTATCTGGCATTTGACAAATGCTAAGGGACCTCTTAGTATTATTTAGCTCATGTAAGTTTTATATACTTGGAAAGAAATTCCATGATATGAAAACAAAGTGTTGAAAAATGATATAGTCACAGAAATGAATTTTTACACTACCAAAAAAAAGAAAATAAATCATACTCTAGTGTCCAGTGGTTGCAGTTCCAGTAACTAGCTTAAAGAATATAAATGCTGCTGATCAGATAGTTACTTGTTCTGGGGACTGAACAAAAAGAAGGAGATTGAATGAAATTAGGGCACAAGTAATTTAAGAAAAGAAAGACGTCACTGCCCATGGCTATCATGAGTTATTAAGAAAAATTGTACTGTTCCTTTCTTTTTATTCCTTAGTTTAGATTTTTAATGGAAGTGTATGAGAACTGTTTTCTCATCACTCTCTGACCAATGCCAGAGAATCAATAAGCTAAGCATTTGCAGCAAAAATGAATGATTACATCACTTACCTTGGTGTATCAGGGCTGATGATTAAAAACAAACACGCACACATTGGGCAACTTTGGAATCACCTTTACATGCTTGAACATCCCAGGCAAAACATGCATTATGAATAAAGATGGCCTTTATGTGTAATGATGGGAATCTCATTACACAGATAAACTAATACAAAGACCTGTACAATGAACTGTATATATTAACATCCTTCTAAGTATTATGAAAACATTGTGTCCTAAACTTAACGGTTAACAATCATTAGTGGAAAATATGCCATAGAGATCGGCACTTTAAATGTTGAAAGATTGTAGTATTGACTATGTATTTCACTTTTTTAGAAATAGAACATCTAGAAGCTTATTTCTGTTTAAATGATCAAGATGACTTTGACTTTATCATGACTGAATGGGCTAAATTAGGGATGTTGGATATTGTGTTATGTAGAAACAATTTCTGTTGCAAGAGAAGATCCAAATAACACCGTGTCATATGGGAGTCTACTTTTCTCAAATAATATTTCATATTTTCTGCTACAGGAGCTGATTCACTGACTAACTACAGTCAGGCTGGAATTTCTGTGATTCTACTTTTCTTTCCCACAAGGTGGCAAAACAGTTGAAAAAGTTCCAGGCATCCCATTTATATCGCAACCCATCTACAAGTTTATTTAGCCAGAACTCTTTACCCTTAGATACAAATGAAACTTGGATTAAAAAGTATTTACCTTTTACCTCATATAGACTGGAGGTGAGTAGGGTGTAAAGGTTTGGGAAATGTGTTTTGGGGTTAGCTGGCCTACAGTTTCTGCCACAGACGTAAAACTTTTTAAAGGAGGTCTATATTACTAAGAGGAATTATGGTCTCTCTATTGGACCTGCTATTCCAATGTGGTTGATAATGTGGATAACAGCAACTATGTTCTCCCATTAAATGACTCTTAGATATACTATAAGAGAGAGATTATATTAGATAGAACATTTGCTCCATCCAATGTGATATTCAGTTTTGTTCTTGTGTTTACGCTGAATTTCAACAGACAGTATGAGATGTTAATATGTATTTGCTTTATAAATAGATGAAGCATCACATTGTCAATTTAGTAACTTCCTTAGAATCATTGTGATATCAGTGTTATTTCAATTATAATTGATAAATCAGATGGACCCTCTGACTAAGATAGATTATTGAAGTTTCAGTGAAAAACTTTCAGTAAATTCTAAATAAAAGTACAAACAGAAACACATGAAAATATATTTTAAATTGGAATATGCCATTGCTCAGAGAAACCTAACCCATCACTAAGGTTCCTTACACTTACAAATCTAGCTATGTGGCTCTACTTCAGTCTGGCTGAATCAAAATCTCTGGGGGGTGGTGTCAACATATCTCTATTGTAAGTTACCAGATGGTTCTTATGCATTGGTTTTCAGACTTGTTTAATAACAAGGACACAAAGTGATGTTGTACACCTTTTTTTTAAAAAAAAAAAAATCTATTTACTTATTTATTTATTTGGCTGAGCCGAGTTTTAGTTGCGGCACGTGGGATCTTTGTTGCCACATGCGTGATCTTTAGTTGCAGCGTGCAGGATCTTTTGTTTCAGGCATGAGGGATCTGTTTTTAGTTGTGGCATTCGGGATCTAGTTCTCTGACCAGGGATGGAACCCGGGCCCCCTGCATTGGGAGCGCTGAGTCTTAACCACTGGATCACCAGGGAAGTCCCTGTTGCACACCTTTTAAAAAATATTGTCGCTATTATTTTTAATACAGTAAACTGCAAATAAGAGGAATACTAATAGAGTATATGTGAGCCTCATCAGTAAAGTTGATTTGAAATAAAGCAAATAATTTTATTCTGGGAAATTTGGAGCTCCCCAAATTTCAAGATATATTATCTGATTACATACTTGTAACACTTAAGAGGAAAAATATTAAAAGAAAGAGAATTGTACTTATGGAAATTAAAAAGTCTAGAAAGCTTTGATTTCCAGTTCACTGAAATTCAATTAGGCCACTTGTCTGAAAAGAAATTTCAGTTCAAGATCCTTGAAAAGTTCAAGTTCTCCTTGAGATTCACTGCTACACAGCTACTGTTCATCAGACAGCTGAGCTTGCTGATGGGTTAATTAATCACATCAGCCCAACTGGAAAGCAACAGTTTCAAATTACTCAATGGAGTGTTGTCACTGCCAATGATTTCTTTTTCCATACCTTGATGGAAGAGAGTTTATCATTAATGAAAAAGTGGCCTCCAAAACTTGGTTAAGAGCTCTCTTAGAGACAAAAAGAATTAAATTTCCTCCCCAAATTTCTAAATAAGATGGCATGAAACTCAGAAATATGTTAGCAATGAAGAAATATATAGTAACAGTTGAAAAAATAGAATGCATTTTAAATTCTCCAGATTAAAATATTATAATGGTAATAATTTCAAAATGATAAAGTATATTCTAAATATGGATTATTTTTCAGTGTCCTCTTCCCCTACATATACCGCTTTTCTTATACAGATAACTTTCTATCTTATCTTGACAGTTTTTTATAACTTTCCCTATCATTCTACCTAAAACAATCTAGAGTTCTCCTTAACATTTTAGTAGACTTCAGTTTACCATGTACTTTGTGTTATATTTCTATGTGTCTGTTTCTATTAACAACAAATGTGAAAATAAGCCTTCAGTATTTAATAAACTGGCATTCTGATTAGGCCAGCCTTTATCTTTTCACCTTGTCAAGTATAAATGATAGCAATGAAGTATCAAAATACATTATTATTTCAAGTGATATAATAATATTGACTATACAGATAATGTTCAAAACTTGCCAAGCTGGGTAGTGGACTGACATATTTGTTACTTTTCAACCAATTTTTCAGTGCCTATGCAGACTACCAGATATTTCAAGTTTTATTTTAGTTTTTTATCCAATACATCTCCTTAATAATTTATAGGTAAATAGGAAAAAATCAGAAGACAACATTCTACCAAGGCATCTTTTGCAGAAATCTGTATGTGCATTATTTATTCTTATAAAGGTTTTTTTAAAAAAATCTCATACTCAAATAATAAAACAATGATAGTAATAATAAGCATGGTAAAAATTGTTAATGCTTAGAACATGTTTTCTATATACCAGGCACTGTACTGTGTCAAATTACATCGTGGATTCAGACAGACTTAGTTTTACTCTGTTTTTTACCTTGAGAGTTTCATTGAGTTCTCTAAGCCTCAACATCCTCATCTGTAATATAGGCATAATAAATATAACTGCCTCATAAGGTTGTGATGAATAGATGTGAAAATGAATGAAAAATGCACATTGTAAAAGCAATATGGTAGATTGTATGATTATTATGAAGATGCTGGTGGTAATGTATTAACTCTGCTTCCTCCTCTTAATTTTTAACCTGTTAATTAATCTTCATGTCTCTGTTATCTAGCACAGAAGCTGCAACTTTATAATTACTCAAAAACATTACACTGAACAGAGATTATATCAATGTATGGTCAGAGAAGATCTAAATGGATTTTTCCTTTTACTAAGAAGCCAATAAGTCTGCAGCCACAGGGCTATATATAGACACCCAAATATAAACTTGCCATACTTCTGTTCTCTAAACCTTATTCCACTTCCAAATTTATTTATTTTCAACTTAAGTACTACTTGTTTGATTTTTGCTTTATTGTACCAGCCCTCTATACCATATTTTTTGTTTTAATGTTTATTTTGTTTAATCCGTGATATAAATCTCTCTTTACATTTGCAACCAATTTTCACCCTTATAATTGATTTTATTAACAAAAGGATTGAAAATATAATCAAATGAAGCATATACTCTATTAATGAATAGAGGAAACACAGTAACACAAAACACACACAAAAATTGTTTTGTGTGTATGTGTCTGTGCTTTGATGCTTGTTGGAGGAGATCATAGAAAGGATGTGACCATTGCCTCTGGGCAATTAGAGGCTCCTCACCCCCTCTATCCTTGGAATGTACAATCCATCAACCATTCTGACACAGTAGGAGCTGTTTCAAGGATGCAGCCTTGAGAGAGTAAGGTGTTGTTGAGACCATTTGGATTGAATATGTGACTGTATCCAGTTAAGGCATCTGTGTAAACTGTTAAGATTCTGACTGGCAGGTACAGAGGTCTACTTGTCTTGCGGACCACCAAAAACAAGCATCTTATGTAAGTTCCCTTGCTTATTAAACCTGCCACCTACAAATGTGGGGAGGTCTGCCTATTTCTTTGGTCCCTTCTTGCCCTCTGAGTACAGGGGGCCAGTTTCAGATTTCACCTGGGGAACTCCAGAGGCTGCAAACACACAATGCTATAGTTTGAGTTATTATTTTTAGAAGATATTGAGAAATAATCAATATCTTTGAACAGAGGGACATACAACATTAGGTTGTAACTGGTCTAAAGGAGGAAAAATTTCGCTTAGAAATATGAAGTCAGGTAAGATTCCAGCAGTGGTTTTAAGATAGAAATTTCATATCTGTCATTCTTTTGCTAAAAACAAATGAAATAGGAACTGATGAATCTGGGTGGAAAGATAGCATGAGAGACAGCCCAATACCAAAGCTGGAAAAGAAATCAGAGTCGGATGCAATGTACACTTATTGTTTGGGTTTAGATTATTGAAATATGTTCTCTTTCTGTCTTGAGATAATTAATACAAATGAAGAGTAATAGAAATACTAATGGTGGGGGTTTCCCTGGTGGTGCAGTGGTTGAGAATCTGCCTGCCACTGCAGGGGACACAGGTTCGAGCCCTGGTCTGGGAGGATCCCACATGCCGCTGAGCAACTGGGCCCGTGAGCCACAGCTACTGAGCCTGCGCGTCTGGAGCCTGTGCTCCGCAACAAGAGAGGCCACGACAGTGAGAGGCCCGCGCACTGCGATGAAGAGTGGCCCCCGCTCGCCACAACTAGAGAAAGCCCTCCCACAGAAATGAAGACCCAACACAGCCAAAATAAATAAATAAATAAATTTAAAAATTAAAAAAAGAAATACTAATGGTGAACAAACAAAAATAAATTTTTTGGCAATTCTAGATGTCTAGTAGGAATTGTAATTTATAATAAGTTCTTTTGGATATAACAATATGTCATGATATTGTACAAAGATTAAAACCATATGATGAAAGATTAAAAATAGAATCAATGTGATTCTTAGTAGATACCCATCTAAAATGAATATTATTTCTGCCACAGGCTAAGAAGCATGATATGAGATTCATATCAAATGCTGTTTGTTTCTTAAAGAGTTGATACTAATAACCACTTGGAACCTTATGAGGGAGGTCCGATTTCTATTTTAGAATGTAAGTTTTCTTTTTCTTATTCAATTTGTTTTCTCTCTCCTGGCTTAAATAATCAAATAATTCTTTTAAAAAAGAGGTGTTTGGGGAACTCTGGTATACGCAGGCAACTTGCAAAAATTAATTTAAACCTAATTGAACTTCTCAGTCATCTTAGTATCCCTTTAAAAAAGTTTCAGGGGAAAGGAGCTCAATACCATGGGCTTGCTATATAAACAAACTCAATAAAAGGAATCAAAAAGTGTCTGGAGTGAAAAATTAAATGAAAGGAGAGTAAACCCATCAAAACAAATTTCTTTTCTCTAAATTGACATGGCAATGTTATTTCTTCCACTGCTCTAACCTACAAGGATCAAGCATTCGGATCAATGTCTATTTTATTGGAGGACTATGGATTTGGAGCTGTAGGATGTCTTGAGAGCTTGTCTGGTCGAACCCCTTGCCTTCAGGTGAGACTGTCTCTAAACTAGTTTAGACAAATGAGTACTGTAATTTTAATGATTTCTAGCGAAAGTGATCTCATGCCCTTCCTTTATTTATTTCTTTGTTGAGGAACTCTACTATTTATTTATTTACAGCAAAGCATTAATGTGAGTTCTTCAGCCCAGATATTGCCGACTACCTAGATTAATGCCTGATATATTGTAGCTACTCAGGAAGAGTTAAGTAATTAAAATAGCTGAAAGGTCTTGTGTCTTTTTTCCTAGTTTCCCAGTCTTTTAATCCTCTATTTTCAAAGTATGAAAGAATAATAGAACTTCAAATTTGAAGGAATCTTAAAAATATCCCCACAATTCTCAACTTGGAGTTCTCAAGCTGAACTCCAGGCTTTAATACTATGCTAAATGATAACAACAGTAGCAACAGCAAAAAATGCAAATGTACTGTGGAAAGTGTGATACGACAAGGAAAATATCTGGAAAGGAAAAGGTCCCCAGATGAAGATGAAATGGATAGTGCTCTGGCAGCCATCGGGATTGAGCTAGAGACACCCAGAAAGAAGTCAGCGAAGATGATAATCGCCAGACAAAGCAATAGGCTTTCCTCACCCAGGTGAAATCACTGAGGCTTCCATGGAGTGAGAAACATAATTTAAGGAGTCATTAAGCATCCAGTGGCTATTGTTTGAGCTGTTGATTCCCAGGTGGTAATAGAGAAAAATCACAGCTTGACCATCTTGGAAATGATGGTTTCAATACTGATGAAATTAAGAAATTACACTAAGATTGAAAAAGTTTTCTTCTCTTGCCCACCTCCAAAAATGGATGCTATGTTAGAGTTAGTTCAAAGAAGGGATGAGCAACATACTCTCATAAATATTCATCCAATGCAGTTTTTGTAGGGCAATCAAATCATGGCTTCCAGTGTGTGGAGTTCTCAACTATTACAATGGACGAACATGAATTGAATGGGCATGAACACCAGGATATTATCAAACAGTTTTCTTTATTCAAGAAGTTCACACACAAGAGTTATTGTAAGTATTTTATAATCTTTTCTCTCAGTGGATTTAAAATAATTTTGAAGCAAGAATTTCATATATTGCCCAGATTATAGAGAAAAGTGACTATAGATCAACTCACTTATAGTCCAGGGTCTAAGTATATGAGAATATGTAGAAGTGTTACATAATTTGTAGTTTATATATACAAAGAGAAGCTATCGTTTCAATTTTTCTGACTTTTTATCACCTCTCACATAGGAGCTGGTGGATGGGGGGGGAGTAAAGAGTTTGAGATGGATAAAAATGATTTAAGATCTACTTGGAAGTACCTTTGTTTGATATTCTGCTGTTAACCTGTCTCATGTCAATTTAATTCTTAGACCAGCCAGAAGAACCTAGAAGGGTAGAGGAAAACTTTTTCCTCCTCAACAAACTGGAAGGATTTAATTGCCGTTAGTTGAAATGGGGATGTTGCAATAGGAGCAGGTCTTAAAGGGTGAAGGGAGATGAAAACCTTAGTTTTGTGTAAGTTATATGCTCATTAGACATCCAAATGGAGCTACTAGTATCCATTTGAATATGAGAATGTAGCTTAGAAGAGGGTGAATACCTTAGGAAAATGAAAGATGGTTGCTGGGGATCATGCAAGTTCCACTTAAAGTTAGCAATTATGAATCTAAAACAAGACCAGTAGTGAGTTTTCCTCCAGCTGTATTCAGTTGCATGAGTGCTGTCACAGAGTAGGTGGAAAACTGTAATTATTGAAGTTTGTTTTTCACCAGGTGAGTATGATGAAATAAGAAAAGGGAAAGAGAATTATACTCTAATATAAAATTTTTTTTAAAAAGGGGTAGCAATTCCTGGTAATGATAGAGTCTAGGATATGACCATGCGAGTGAGTGGCTGAGGTAGCATCAACATCAAGATCATTGAAGGAGACGATTTTAAGGAGCGTAAGGATGCTGGTATTGGAATGATCCTTTACACATATATTGAAATTGCCCAGAATAATTACAGGAGTGGTGTTAGACAGCAAGTCAGGGATCTGGGAACTAAACTCTTTAAGACAATGTATGAGAAGGTGGTGGGGGCAGGGGTGTGTGTGTGGGTAGAATGGCAGGTGACCTAGCTATCTGTAGCTGACTATAACAAGAGATTCAAAACCGGGATATTTTAAGGATATAAAAGGGAGAAGAATGATCTGAAAGTAGCACTGAAGAGTAAGTATAACATTTACCTCACTCTCCAGGCTCAATAATATAAGTGGTGTTGGAAAAAAAAACAAAAAAGCCACCACTTGAGAAGCAGAGTTTCTCAATCTCAGTACTATTGACATTTTGGGATGGATACTTCTTTCCCTTGTGGTGAGGGCTGCCATGTGCATTGTGGGATGTTTATCAACATCACTGGCCTCTATCCAGTAGGTACTTGTAGCAACATCCATTTGACCCCCATCTTGTGACAACCAAAAATGAGGTAGATAATAGAAAAGTTAAGGATAGTGGGGATTTTTCCCCGGGAACTCACCTACTTTTTTTGTTGTTGTTGTCTGCCCAGTGTGGCATGTGAGATCTTAGTTCCCCAACAAAGGATCGAAACCGTGCCCCCTGCATTGGGAGTGTGGAGTCTTAGCCACTGGACTGCCAGGGAAGTCCCCACCTATTTAGTCCTCACAGTAAAATTATTTCCATATTAGCCTACTTCTCCTATTAAAAATAATGAACGAAAATGAGGTAAAAATGTGATTTTCCTCAGATGTCACAAACTATCGTTTCCACTGTAAAATCATAAAATTTCCTTATGAAAGGAAAACTTGGTTAATCTCAGTTGAGTAGATACAGCACAGTTTCTATCTTATGGCATAAGGTAGACTCTAGTGTCCTTCAGTGAAATTACTGTAGTTTAAGACCTTGTCATCTTTCACCTGAATTCCTACAGTTCCCTCGTAACACCTACCTCCATTTGGTCTGTCCTCCCTTTCCTACTCACATTGTCACATGAAACTCAGGGTAAATGTAATCAGGTCATGTGATGCCCTTGACTAACCCCCAATGCACATAGAATAAAATGGAACTGCTTTCGATCTGTAGGCACTATATGATTTAGCCTTGCTTACCTCTCCAGTACATCTGAGACCACTCTCTTCTCCTCAGGCCAGAAATTCCAACCATAATTGCTAGTTTCTTCAAACAACTAAGCTCACAATCATCCCACCTCTGTCAGGAATGTTCTTCCGTCACACTGGCTCCTCATTATTAAGATCATAACTAATGTATCACCACCTCAGAAAGTCCTTCGCTCACCACTCAATGTCATTTATTCACCACCCCAACCTGAGAAAGTGATTGCCAATCACTATCACATCACCCCGTTTTAGTTCCTTCATTATACTTGCCACTACCTGAAGTTATATTATTGGTTTATTTATATATTTACTTGTATTAAAAATGCAAGCTCTGTGAGATCAGCAGTATATTCCCAGCATCTGGCTCATAGTAGGTACTTTGTAGATACTTGATGAATGAATGAATGAATGAATTTGTAAAGTGGGGCTTGTAATATTTCCTGTCTCCTCTCTGTTCAATTCACTGTAACTTAAGTTTGGTTGAATGTTTCAGTTTTAATCCCACTATTAATTGACACACAGAAATCCATCTTTGGGGGTAATTCCAAATGTAATTTTGTGAAATATTGTGCTAAGTCAAGAGAGAAAAGGATTCTAATTTTAATTCACTTTGAAATCATTCTGTTTACCTGTTGCCTAAGGAGGATCAAGGAGATTAAATTGGCTCTGAATAACCACGAAACTAATTAGAGGTGATAGAAAAAAATGTAATCTATCCTTTTATAATGACACTTTTAAGACTTCTATTATACACAAATTTGGCTAACATGGCAATGTCTGGTTTGGCACTGTAAGAATAACATGAAATTTGAGCATTGCTTTCCTTAAGTACTTTTTAATTTATTACTTAGTCTGAAGGGATTGGAGTGGCTTTTATAAGATGCTGAATTTTATTTCCTTAGTTACACAGAACAGTTGTGGCATACATTGCAATTAAATTTAATCTATTCTTTGATTTCATCTCAGTGATGTTCTCCAGCCCTAAGTCAAATAAATTATTGTTGCGGGATATCAGGTAGGTTGAGTTTCAATAGCAGCAGATCAGGCAAGTTTTCCCTCTCCCTTCCCCACCTCCTCTACTTCTAGAAACAGAGCCAATAAGTTTTCTTGCTTTCACAAATTATTTTCACAAGGAACAATTGTCTCAGGATCATTGGAGTGCAAATGTTATGCTAATATATGTTAGTAGGCCTAGTTATAACTATTATTGGTGTAGTTTACAACCTTGCTGACAAAGTAAGCTTTCTATAGATCTTTTCTGCCAGGTATCCAAACATTAGGATTATCCAAGGCTATTACAACTCTGTGTTTTCCAGCAGCAAATGTCATATTCATAATCATTATTGAGAAAAATAGGCTTTTTTGTTTTATTTTTCTTTTATGCCTTATTCCTTATTCCTTTTAACCCAGTTCTGTGGACCAGTGACATAAATAGGATTTGTCTATGAAAACTAACCTATATTTGGCAAATCCCAGTCTATAGCTAGTTCCCAGTTAACTTTCATCAAAGCACTTTATAAAAAGAAATGAAACCATTACCCAGAATCCAGTTGTACAGCATAAGTACCTATTATCATATTTAATTTTCCGTAGATCCCACTACTGGTATTACAGTCTGGCTTAGTACCTTTTTTACTGCAAACAAGTGTCAAAAATGATACCCACTTTTTAGTATTTGACACAGAATCCAATGAGAAGGATCAGATAGACCCAAGAAGTCATCTTTTCATTCAATGAACAGATATTTATCTCCTACTGTGTGCAAGGAACCATGCTCAATACTGGAGATACAGTGATGGGAAAGACAGACGTAGCCCATGCATAGATGATTTCCTCTTTCACGGCCACTTACGTAAAAGATTATCTATTTGAGGTAAAGTAAAATTACTAGTTGTGCTAACTTCTACTTAGCAGCAAAGATGGAAAAAGACTTGCTTACCATAAATTTTCAGTTGTGTATTTAATGGTGTATGTTCTATTCTTTCTATAAAGGCTAGCACTTGGAGAAGGAATGATTATGTCTGCTAATTTATTTAAAAGACTCTCTAATGATGCCTACCAATACTTCCCCTTCCATAGGATCTCTCAAAATATATTGGCACTTATAACTACTCTCTTCTCGTGCATTATTCCGTCTAATGTATAGAATTTATCCATGTGGAACTCTTTTCTTATATTTTATTTACCTTTTTGAACTATTCAATATGATATAGCATAATGATGGCAAGCCTGAAAAGAATATATATTTTAAACTATCTCAGGTGGTTATAGAAGGATAATTTGTTGAGTAAATTACAAAATATGTAGAAAATAAATGGGTAGAAACCACAGCTGTTGCAATGAAAACTGGAGGAAAAAAAATACCCTCTGCATTTAGATTCATTGCACAATATTCCTGTTCCAGCTGAAATACACATTCTTAACTAGATAAACAGTAATTTGGGTTTGGGATCATAAATCTGGAAAATAAATATCCTAATGCAGGAACATCTAAAATCATTAGAACCCAAATAACAGAACCCTCATTTAAATATCCCTCCCAACTAATTCTTCATGTTTTGTAGAAATGGACAAATTTTCAAATATACTGGTTATAGAGATTTATCCACAAAACACTTCCAGAGGAATGGTATGGAATCAATAAGGATTCAGCTAATTCTTTTGTATCTTCTGTATCCCCATCAATAATTTTAGGCAAAGAAAATTTACATTTGCATGATGGCCCAGGGATATTCACTCATATCATGCAACTTCCCACCACACCACAGCAAATTAAATTTGATAATTTTGAAGGCCAGCTTTATGTAGAGGTAAATTGCATGAGGGGTTCTATTTATCATACCAAACAATTAGATTATTACTGAAATTTTTGTCATAACTTTCCATTTTTAGCCTCTTATCTACTTTGATGTAATTAAGAGGGTAGTTAATGATTAAAAAAAATATATTGCTTGGTAAAATGAGTTTCCTAAAGACAGCTTTTAATAATAAAGGAGAAGGTTGAGGGGGTATGAGCAGTTAAAGACTATGGAAAGGCATCTCCAACAAGGACAGATAATTGGGATTTGAGGCCTGGGTTTCAACTAACTATTCTAACATATAATATAATACCACTTCTCAATAATGCACATATAGTATCTACAACATTAAGAACCAATGGTGTTAATAAAACTCTACTACTAAGACTTTTCTAGATGTCTATGTAGTTTAATAGTGTTTTATATCATAAAATAAGGACATGCTCATTATTAAAATATTTGCAGTAACAGAAAGAATAAAGCAATTGCCTACCATTCCACCATCCAAATTACAATTACTATCCGTATATTTTTTATTTATTTCCTTTCAATATTTTCCAAGTATATGTGCATTTTTCTCCCTAGTTATCCATTGAACATAGCTAACTTAATATTTAGCTTATCATATCTGGAATTAATCAAGATTCATGTTTATAAGCAACAAAAACTGACTCTGGACAACATAAGCAGAAAAAATTAATTTATGAAAGGTGTTGAGTAGCTAACCAAATTCATTGGAAAGCCAGAAACTCTGACTCAGAATATAGGTAGGAACCAGTCTCCATTTTCCAGTAATGATAATCTACATAAGTTATACCAACCTACTCACTGAGGCTGAAATATATATCTTCTTAAAAACATCTTAGAGCTAACAAGTAGTGAGGAGTTACTGAGAAAACAGCCAGAATAGAAGATTCCAGAGGCATAAGCATAAGTAAAGCACTAAGTGTTGCTTTTCCATAGGAATACTTGCAGATCTAGAAGAAACAGTTTTAGGTGAGTTGAACTACATTGTAAATGGCCTAAAAGGACTTGAGAGAAAGCTAAGACCTCAGAAAGGTCAGACCCCATGTATTAATTTTGTATTGCCACATAACAAATTATCACAAACATTGTGGCTTAAAACAAAACCTATTTATTATCACATAGTTTCTGTAGGTCAGAATTCTGTGCATGGCTTAGATGGGTGTCCCTTTTCAGGGTTTCACAAGGCTGGCATCAAAATGTTAGCTGAGCTGCATTCTCATTTGTAGGCTCAATTAGGGAAGGACCCATTTCCAAAATCCCTTGGTTTATTGGCAAAATTTGTTTCCTTCCAGATGTAGAATTCACGTAAATTTGCTTCTTTAGAGCTAGCAATGGGGAGTCTCTCTGGTACTTTGAGTCTCTAATTTCCAGGAAATATTGGATCCTTTGTTAAAGGTTTCACCTGATTAGGTCAGGCCCACCATTGTCAATCTTCTTTGATGACTCAAGGTCAACTGATCAGGGAACTTAATTAAATCTGTGCAATACCTTCACTTTGGTCATTTTCTATTGGTTAGAACTAAGTCTCAATTTCTGTCCACATTCAAGGGGAGGGGATGATACAATGGCATAAATAGCAGGAAAGTAACAAAAGAAGAGTAAAAGACACATAAAATGGCTGAGAAAAATAGGAAGTATATACTATAATATATACTAAACTTGTAGATATAAACCCAAATAGATCAGTAATTACATTAAACATAAAAGGACAACTGATTTAGCTAAAACATGATGATTGTCAGATGAATTTTCAAAATAAAATGCTACTGTAAAAAACATAAAGTGAGCAAAAATTTGAAAATAAAATGTTAGAAAAAAGATAAACAAAAACAAAAATCAAAAGAAAGCTAGTGCTATTATAATAATGTCAGACAGATTCAACTTTAAAGCAAACTTAATTAATATGGATATTTCAAAATGATTTTTTAAAGATTCAGGTCACCAAAAAGATGAAATAATTTTGTATTTCTATGAATGGAATCATCTAGCTTCAAAATATGAAAAACAGAAGTTGACAGAAACACCATGAGGAATGAAATTTATCACTACACAGTATAATTTTAACTATTGTTTCTCATTAACTGATTGAATAAGTGAGAGACTAAGTAGACAAAAATTAGTACTATTTGAACAATATGTTTAACATGCTCTTAAGTAGTTTACATATATAGGTCACAACACTCCAAAAGTGCAGAATACACATTATTTTCAAGAACAGAAAGAAATATAAAACTTGGCCACCTGCTGGGCAATGAAGCAAGTTTCAATACATTTCAAGTTTAAACACATTTTAAACGACTGACATAATGCAAACTAAGTTTTCTAACCACAACACAGATACACTAGAAATCATTAACAAAAAAGGAACATAGACTACTCTCCACATATTTGGAAATTTAAAAATACAACTGTAAACAAACTGTGTGCCAGAACATCATAATGAAATTAAAGAATAATTTAACCTAAATAATATTTAAAACATTAAATATCAAATTCTGGGATATAGTTAAAGTTATACATAGAGGAAAATGTGTTGTCTTAAATGTATATGTCAGAAGAAAATAAATGATGAGCATACCCAACAAAAAAATTCCAAATGATTTTCAACCTAAATGTGAAAAGCAAAATTGTAAAGCATTCAGAAGTCATTATTGGAGGATATATTAAGTACTTCAGGGTAAGGAAAATTTTCTCATACATTATACAAAAGCACTCAGCATAACAAAAAAAAATCACCAAATTTATCTACATTAACTGTGATGTATAATTTAATTTAAAACTTACCTTAAAGAGAATGAAAAAAATAATGAAGAATGAAAAGATATTTATAAAACATATAACTGACAAAGGGCTTATATCCAGAATATATAAAAACTCCTAAAAATCAATTTTTTTTTAAAAAAAAGGCAAGCAATCCAATAGAAAAATGAGCAGGGAATTCCCTGGCGGTCCAATGGTTAGGACTCCACACTCTCACTGCCCAGGTTCGATCCCCGGTCTCGGAACTAATATCCCACAAGCCCCGCAGTGTGGCCAAAGCAAAATGAGCAAAATACCTGATAAACACTTCACAAAAGACAAAATCCAAATGGACAATAAAGATATGAAAAGGTTCTCAAAATTATTAGTAAATCTTGGGAATGCAGGTCAAACCACACTCACTAAATTGGCAAAATACTTTTAAACTCCTGGAACATCAAAAGTTAGTACAGATGTGGAGCAAAAGGAATTTCTTATGCATTGTTGGTGAGAGTGTAAATTAGTGCCACCGTTTTGGAAAATAATTCGGCATTATCTAATAAGGTTGAACGAACAGATGTTGTTGGACAGCAGGGATATTGAATAATATTCTTCTGAGAAGGAACTTTGAGACTAAAAAACGAAGCAGGCAACTCCATAAGTGCAATTATGAAGTTTATTGTGGGTAAATTACGTATAGGCAGGATCAGGCTGACCACGATCCAGAGGAAAAAGTAGCTGCACTCCGCACCACCAGAAGGGGCCGAGGGGAATTTAAAGGGGCCAAGGCTAAGGATAGAATCTGACTACTAAGGGAGAAGCACATCTGAGCCAATGGGAAACAAGCATTTTTCCTCCCTCTGGGAATCTCATGACCATTATTACTCGAGGACCATTAATCATCTACATCAACAAAAAGCATGCTTCCAGTTTTCATATCAGATGAAGGCAAGGGTAAAAGTTGATAGGGAACTTATCTGGATTGGGCATATTCCCTGTGACTAGGCTAAAGCTCAGTCTCACAGAAAGGGGGGTGGATAGGACTACGGGCCTAAGATGGAGCTGACAAAATGAGGCCAGTGTGGTGCAGCCACAAAAAATGTGTTGCCTTTGAGCAGCATTTCACTCTTGGATATACGCCTTAGAGAAATGCTTACAAAGGTACACCAAGAGACATGGATTATAATGTTCATAGGAGCAGCACTGTTTGAAATGGTCCTGGAGTGAAAACAACCAAATGTTCATCAACAGTTGAATGAATACATACATTGTAATATTTTATGCAATGGAGTTTTATAAATCAACAACCATGAGTGAAGTATAGCTATATGTTGCTACATGTGGCTAATTCTTACAAACAAATGTTGAACAAAAGAAAAAGAATGCAAACTGATAAGTAGATTCTTGTATAATTTTTTTTAAGTTCAAGAACACTAAATTAGACTATATTGTTAAGGACTCCTGTATAATGATGACACTATAGACTAAAGCAAGTAACTGCTTATCATAAAAGCCAGAATAATCTTATTTCTGTAGGGTATGGGGTAGTTAAAGGAATCTGAGAAAGGATACATTGGCAGCTTCTGGGGTGCTGTCAATTTTTAAAATTTTAATTTTGTTTTATTTTATTTTTTTTTGCTACAGTCAATGTTTTATTCATTGATTTGGGTTGCTTTTATACAGGTGCTTGCTTTACAATCAATCACTATACTGTACAGTTATGTTTTATGTACTCTTCTCATGTTATATCTCACTATAAAAGTTAAAAAAAATTAAAAACATTGAAAATAAATCGAGAGGAACCAAGGGAAGCTAGGCAATAAGTAATGTAACCAAGCTCTCTGCCTCAGTACTTTTCAAAAGCTATGTAGATGATTCTATCATACATCCGTAGTTGAGAATCAGTGTTGAGAAAAAAAAAAAAGAATATCTTAAGCACAGTGCTTGACATATATGTTCATGTCAATCAACATCTGTCCTCCCCTGAAGATGATTGACAATTCTTTTTGTCCATCTCTGAGCAAGTAGGTCCTGGAGCAAACTATCAAAAATAATTGTTATAATGAGTTTATATCTGTTCTTAAATTTACTAAAGAATTAGAAAGATGTATTTAAATATGTTGTAGATAGGATAGGGTTATGGGAAATGAAAAATTATTTCTGATGGTGTGTAATATATACAGGCTATAACAAAAAAATAGAAATAAATGAATACACTAAAACCTTTCAAATGGGGACTTTATGGTATAAAATGGGAATTTTAGAATTCTTAAAATCATGATTACTTAGGCAAATACCAGTTTTGTAAATCAATCTTTGCAGTAGTGACTGAAATGGCACTAAAGTTTTTAAAAATTTGGCAGTTTTTTTGATATATGGTGAAGGGTATGATGGTATAATTCATAACGGTATTCTGTAATTAAAGAGGATTATTTTTCCTAGGCAACTTTATTTTTTTTTAAACTGCTTTGGTTTAAGGAAATAGAAAAAAGAATGAAATAAGTCACAGAGAGTCCTTTAGGGCTATGAGGGTGTTTTTCCCTTCAGTTCGATTTCAAGAATTGATTAAATATGGAAAGGTTTGTCTAGCTGTGATACAGTTGGTTTTTTTGTAAACAGAGAGGCACAAGGAAGAAATTTCTGGATAGCTTCATGAAGGGAAGCAAGTTGAGGAAACAAGAGAGATGTTACAGATTCAGCACCACACAATTTCTCTCAATAGAGACTTTTATTCAATGAGTCCAGTATTTTCCAACAGATGGGGCTGATGAGGCAGGTGTGGAAGATTTGGGCTGAGTGAGAAAAGGGGGAAAGGGGCAGCTATGACGGGAGGATCAGCGGCATTATTATTTCTGCAACCAGAACAGGAGCGGCAGCACTGCAGTGAATCTTATAGCGCAAACTGCACCCCAGAGAGAAAAATGGCTATAGGAAATTACATCCCCATTGCAGCTGGCATAGAGACTGACACCTTGGTAACACATGTTTTACTCAAAAGCTGTTTGTATGAAGACAAAACAAAACAACCAGAAAGCCATGGTTTGGGGGTGGGGGGAATTCAATAATTTGTATACACGCAGAGGGAGACTCATAATACGGGGTTTTAGGACATTTGTATGGCAAGTATTTGTTTTGTGGGACTAATCATCTCAATTTATTTTTTTTAAATCAAGATTTCCGTCAAATACTTCTTTATTATTTAATAGATTTTCTCCTTATGATTATGATAAATTGCTTTTGTATCTCCTTTTATAGATGAAAATTATTTACTAATTTATCACTTTATCTGAACAAAGCTGTTTGTGTTTTGAAACCAACTATCTACAAATATTAGCTCATCAGATCTACAGTATGTCTGGGCAATGTCTGTTAGATTTGCTATACTACAAATTTTAAACAATTAAAATTATACTTAATGCTTAAAGACTCATTAAGAAGTAATTTGCTGCCCAAGCACCCATGCACAAGAATTTACATTGCAGTATTTCTTACTGTAACAAAATACTATGAAAACTACAATGAATAAATTAATGCATAGTTACACTATAGAATCCTATCCTATTTAAAATTATGAAAAGGAATGAACTAGAGCTTCCTAGTGAGCATGGTTAGCTGACAAAAATAGAATGCTGAGTGAGAAAAGAAAGTTCCAGAAGAATTCAGAGTATAATTTTCTAGTTCTTACTGAGCACCTACTGTATACCTGGAACTATGCTAAGGACTTTAAGTACATTATCTCACTTGATTATCATCTTTATTATCCCCATTTATAGATGATGAAATTGAGGTTCAGTGACTTGCCCAAGGTCACACAGCTACTGAGTTGTGGAGCCAGGATTTGAATCCAGATCAGTCTGATTCCAAAACCTGAACTCTCAACCACTGTGGACTCAAAGTAAAACTAAAACCTATTGCTCCCAGCATTCATGACACCTTTCTCGTCTGGGTCACCCGAGGACTCTTCTTGGGGAGAACAGAACACCACAAGCTACATTAACTATATTCATAATCCAGTGAGATACATGCAAATTAAACTTATAAGAGATAGCAATCGACAACTTCTGAACTAGCTATTCGAGGTTCAGGACAGAATATTTGTGGCACCTGTAGTCCAAACATACCTAAAACAATGATCAAACACATTGCACATCTCCAAGAGGAGCTATTCTCACAAAATGCAGTATGAGTGGTGACCCTGAGGTGGGACAGTCTCTATTCACTACTGAATCAAGCACACCAGCACCAGGATGCACAGTCTACATTATACCATAGATAACATATTCCTTTCATAAAAGATGCATTTGTTGTGGAGTGTACTTTGACATAATGTTACTGGCTTAAATCAACGTAGTTTATAAGAAATATTTCTATGAAATAAATATGACCATTTTATTAAGTAATCCCGACTTCACTACATCTTAGGTATTAAGTCACATGACTCTGGAACTAGACTGACTGTGTAAGAATCCGGGTTTGATACTCATTAGTTATGTGTCATTAGTTAACTTATTTGACATTGCCCTGATTCAGTTTTCTCATCTGTAAAATAGAATTTTTCCCATAAAGGTTTTGTAAGAATTAAGTGGGTTGTTGCAGGTAAAGTGCCTAGACCAGTGCCGTGCAGATGGTAAGTACTACCTAATTGTTAGCCATTGTCTTTGTTGCTGTTTATATTGTTGTTGGCATTTTATACTACTGAGCATCATCTTTATGTGGAAGACATTGTTAGCTGTCCTTAGGACAAAGAACAGTATTTGAATGCCTTGAGCAATTGGTCCATACCAGAAGTGAGAGTCAAAATATTTAACAATTCTGATATGGGCCCTCAACCAGTCAGAGGGGAGACCAGCTATAAACAACATCTATGGCTGTACTGGTGCATACTAGTTCAATATCAGCCCTGGTCGTATTTATGAACAATACAAAGTGGAAAACCATCTCAGTTAGAAAGCTCATAAATGTTTGTGCTCAGCCATAGCAAGTGTCTAGCACTCCAGGGTAGGCATTTACCTCATTTGCTCCTATTTTTAATCCCCCTTTCAAATTCTGTCTTTGCAATCTGTTGTAACCACTCTGGAAAAAGGTGTCAGAATGATTTAGTTCTCCCATAGTATTTCAGATATATACAAAACTAGTGTGAAAAAGACCTCTGGCAGCCCAAATCTTTATGAACTTAGAGAGGAAATTAAGCTGCATATTAAAAACTCACACCAAATTCTTCAGCTCAGAATGCATATAAAAAAATTGTGTGTGTGTGTGTGTGTGTGTGTGTGTGTGTGTGTGTGTGTGTGTGTGTGTGTGTGTGTGTATAGTTTAAAAACAAAGAGAGGGCTTCCCTGGTGGCGCAGTGGTTGAGAATCCGCCTGCCGATGCAGGAGACACGGGTTCGTGCCCTGGTCCGGGAAGATCCCACATGCCGCGGAGCAACTAAACCCGTGAGCCATGGCCGCTAGGCCTGCGCGTCCGGAGCCTGTGCTCTGCAACAGGAGAGGCCACAACAGTGAGAGGCCCGCATACCGCAAAAAAAAAAAAAAAAAAAAAAAAAAACAAAGAGAAAGTGAGACAGAACAAAATGCATGGAAAGAGAAAAATAGAAACAAAAACAGAGGAACACACTACTGTTAAGATTCATAGCAAAGAAACAGGAAATACAGTGAAATTATTTTCCTTACATTTAATTTATTTTTTAAAAGATTTTTTTTGATGTGGACCATTTTAAAAGTCTTTATTGAATTTGTTACAATTTTGCTTCTGTTTTTTAATGTTTTGGTTTTTGGCTGCGAGGCATGTGGGATCCTAGCTCCCCGACCAGGGATTGAACCCACACCCCCTGCACTGGAAAGCAAAGTCTTAACCACTGGACCACCAGGGAAGTCCCTTTCCTTACATTATTTTTTTAAATAAATTTATTTATTTTTGGCTGTGTTGGGTCTTCATTGCTGCATGTGGGCTTTCTCTAGTTGTGGCGAGCAGGGGCTAGTCTTCATTGCGGTGTGCGGGCTTCTCATTGCGGTGGCTTCTCTTGTTGCAGAGCACACGGGCTCTAGGCGCATGGGCTTCAGTAGTTGTGGCTCGCAGGCTTAGTTGCTCCGTGGCCTGTGGGATCTTCCTGGAACAGGTCTAGAACCCATATCCCTTGCATTGGCAGGCAGATTCTTAACCACTGCGCCACCACGGAAGTCCCTCCTTACATTTAATGTGATAACATTTTGTACAGTGTAAAATAGAGGAATAAATGGTGCATCTGTCCCTTTAAAATAAACTAGCTTTTAGTCTAGGATTCAAGCACGTTTCTGTGGGTGTCCCTTTCATGGAACTAGTTGTACTCAAGAGCTAGGAACTACGGTTGTGAAAGCAGTACAGTCTTCCAGCTTCTAGAGAAAAGAAGTGCAGAAAACAGAAAGGAGTCCATTCAAGAGTAACCAAATGAATGGCTCAATACAGATTTAGAATACTCTGTATCCTAAATGTAGCCCAATATCAAAATAGATCAATAAAGAGTTCCATCATGGTAAGTATACAAACATGAATTCAAATACACTAAAGCAAAATCCAAGAATATAGAGCAGATATTTAAAAAGAGAAGAGAATAAAGAACAAATATTTTAATGCATTGTTATTTTAATTGAATAGGCTGAATTTATAGCTTTCTGTTTACATATTTCAAAGGGTGATTTGAAACATAAGATGTCAAGTTATGGTGTATGGGAAAGAGCTATGAACAAATAATCAGTCTGAGTTTTAATATCAGCTCTGCCACTAACTTGGCTGTGAGACCTTGGACTACTCATCTCTTCTCTCCAAACATTAATCTTATTTGATTTAGATCAGTGATGCTTTGAATTGCTTTGATTGAGGCCCACGGTAAGAAATATACTTTACAGTATGTATTGTATGAGACCCTGCATAGTTTGAAAACACTACACTAGATGATCCTAGGATCCATCCAGAGCTGATACTCTGTGACTAAGGTTAATTATGCTGGTTTTGACACTGCAGGAGTCTCTCATTATCTTAATAGGATCTCTTCTGAAAATGCAGTGAAAAGTAAAGTTTTAAAAAGTGGAATGCTATATTTCATTGTTTTTAATGAGAAAAGTAATAATGTGTTCCCAGCTCATCTAGTAACACTAATCATCTTCCCAAAATACTCCTAAAGTGTTGTTAAATTCCTCTGTAATAATTCATCAAGGATTTTGGTATAATATAAAATAATGTATATATTAATTGGAATTAATATTCCAATTAATATATAAATTGGCAATGAAGCTATTAGTGTTTTTGTGTACTATGAGCAGTGGTGTGCTGGAGCTGTTCACAGTGACTTGGCTCACAAGAGCCAAATCTTTAAATTACAAGGAATATCTGAACCAGTTGTTAAACAGTAGCTTGAAATAGGCTATAGTAGAAGTATTTACACCACAGGAATCACCAAATGCTACATATCAAGGCTTTCTCCCTCTCCCCAAATCCAGACCCAATTGTTAAACATTTACCAGACTGTAAAGTACAGAGCTAGAGAAAACAAGCCATGACTCAGAGGATTAGATGGTGGTGCTGTCACCCTATTTTGATATATAGTAGTTCTGGTCGTTTTTCTTCCAATAATATCAATATTAACAATTGTTAATTACCATTTTAGATACAGGTGTATGTGCCAAGAATTACACTAAACTTTTTATGTAATCTTTACAACCCTTCAATGTAGTTATATTCCTATATTTAGACCCTGAGAAAATACATTGTGCAAATTGCCACAAGCAGTAAATGTTGGAATTTGAACTTGGAACTGTTGAATAGTATATCCCATGTACTTTTTCTTTAATACTTCCTTATCGCCATCTGGAGAAATTCTACCAATATTTCAATGTCCTATTCAAACATGTCATTTCCATGAATTCTTCTCTACTACATATATTAGAATTGGCTTGTCATCCTTTTAACTCTTATCATTATGTCTGATTTTCTTATAGCATTTAGCATATGCTTCCACGTGTCCAAATTATATCTGCTTTTTACTCCCTCTCCTATTTTGTGCTCAAGAACTTTTCATACATGGATGTAAGAATGAATGAAAGTAGAGGGCGACTGCTAATGGGTATGAGGTTTCTTTTGGGAACAATGTAAATGCTATGGAATTAGATAGTGGTAATGATTACACAATCATGAATTAAAAATGGAGAAAAGACAGTCTCTTTAATAAGTGATGCTGGGAAAACTGGACAGCTACATGTAAAAGAATGAAATTAGAACATTCTCTAACACCATATGCAAAAATAAACTCAAAATGGATTAAAGAAGTAAATGTAAGACTGGGTACTATAAAATTCCTAGAGAAAAACATAGGCAGAACCCTCTTTCACATAAATTACAGCAATATTTTTTGCATCTGTCTCCTAAAGCAAATAAAAGCAAAAATAAACAAATAGGACCTAATTAAACCTAAAAGCTTTTGCACAACAAAGGAAACCATTGACAAAATGAAAAGACACCCTACAGAATTGGAGAAAATATTTGCAAATCATATGACAGATAAGGCATTAATAACCAATATATATAAACAGTTCATACAGCTCAACATCAAAAAAAAGAAATGAGTAAAAAATGGACAGAAGAACTGAATAGGTATTCTTCCAAAGAGGAAATGCAGGTGGCCAACAGGCACATGAAAAGATGCTCAACATTGCTAATCATTAGGGAAATGCAAATCAAAACCACAGTGAGATATCCCCTCACACCTGTCAGAATGGCTGTCATCAAAAAGAACACAAATAACAAATGTTGGTGAGGATGTGGAAAAAAGGGAACCATTGTACACCGTTGGTTAGAATATAAATTGGTGCCACCACTGTGGAAAACAGTATGGAGGTTTTTCAAAAAAACTAAAAATAGAACTAGCACATGACCCAGCAATTCTACTCTTGGATATATAGCTGAAGAAAACAAAAACACTAATTTGAAAATATACATGCTCCCCAGTGTTCATAACAGTATTATTTATGAATGCCAAGATATGGAAGCAACCTAAGAGTCCATCAACAGATGAATGGATAAAGAAGATGTGATATATATATATATATATATATATATATATATATATATATATACACACACACACACACACACATACACAATGCAATAAAGAATGAAATTTGGCCATTTGCAGCAACATGGATGGACTTGGAGGGCATGCCCTCAAAGACAGAAAAGACAGACAAAGACAAATACTGTACAATATCACTTATATGTGGAATCTAATAAATACAACAAACTAGTGAATATAACAAAAAAGAAGCAGACTCACAGATATAGAGAACAAACTAGTGGTTACCAGGGGGGAGAGGCAGGGAGGGGCAACAGCAGTGGGGGTTGGGTTGGGAGGTACAAATTATTGGGCGTAAAATAGGCTCAAGGATTGGGAATATAGCCAGTATTTTGTAATAACTGTAAATGGAGAGTAGCCTTTAAAAATTGTAAGAAAAATTGAAAAAAGATTTCAAGTTCAATTTAAACAATCACCAACTCATATAGGTTAAAAGGGTACATTTTCTGGTATATGAATTCTGTCTCAACTTAGAAAGTAAGATATAAAACTTTTCCAAAAACCTACTTGGTTCAGCCATATGAAATTGCCATTTTTGTCTATCAAAATTACTGACTCAGCAATTTCATAGTTTATTTTAATAATAGTAAGGAGTCCTTCCCACTAATACGATAAAAACAGGAAGCTTTCTAAATAGCACTAATAATTCTAATTGCAATGAATTCTCAATTCTAAAATACCATTGAAGAGAAAAAAGCAAATAGTCTCATTTGCATTGTTCACCTATCTCTCATAAATCCTCTTTTCCTCAAGCTAGTGCAGTGGTCCCCAACCCTTTTGGCACCAGGGACTGGTTTTGTGGAAGACAATTTTTCCTCGGACCGGGGTGGGGTATGGTTTCAGGATGATTCAAGCGCATTACATTTATTGTGCACTTTATTTCTATTATTATTACATTGTAATATGTAATGAAATAATTATACAACTCACCATAGTGCTGGCAGGAGGCGGAGCTCAGGCGGTAACATGAGCAATAGGGAGCGGCTGTAAATACAGATGAAGCTTCACTCGCTTGCCCGCCGCTCACCTCCTGCTGTGTGGCCCAGTTCCTGACAGGACACGGACCAGTAGAGGTCCGTGGTCTGAGGGTTGGGGACCTCTGAGCTAGTGGATCTTTGCTTGGTAGTTCATCATTGACACTAGGAAAACTAAATTCCAATAATATCAAAACTCACGTGGATGATGCAGTCTCCAAACTATAAAGCATACAAGATCTCAGAAATCTGGGGTGAGTTGATCAGCTACTGATACAAAATATGAAGCTCACAGTCTCTGGGTAGCAATGGTCACGAGCTCTGGTGCAGCCCTGCACACAATGCGGAAGCTGGTAGCACTTCTAGAAAATTACAACAAAACTTCTGTACGTTCAGGAAAGCCGTTATTCTGGGTAAGCATAAATAATGGATATGTTGCTCAAAGAAAAACTAGAAAAGTTTAAATTGCAAGAAATGAGGAAACAAAGTCAGAGGAAAGAAAATACCCATAAGCTGAGTGAGGGCAGTGGACAGAGTCATTTACTGCAGGCACATTTAACTTGTGAATCTTTCTTTTTCCATAGAGAAAATTACTCTGGGAAATATTTGTTTCATTTGTTACCAAAGACGTTTTTAAGTTAAGGTGGAAAGACATCATTTCAACTTTTCAGCTTGTCTCTTGAGCAGGGTGTACATTATCGGTCTCCTTCATTCATTGACAGAGTGCGAAGTATGAATATCTAAGGAAGCATTAATAGAGGAGAAGCACTGTCAGGGGAGAAGGCATTGTATTTTTAATTATGTATTTAATAAAAGCTACAGAAGAAAATAAAGGCTAGTAAAAGAACATGAGGTGAAGGAAGGTCAAAGAAGGTGCACTTCTTTGTCCTGGTGCTCTCTTACCATCTCTGAAATCTGTATAAGATTTTCTTTAGAATGTCCTACTATACAGTCATAGGGTAGACTAGAACAAGAGGCATTAGCCTCCTGAATCTAGCTTGTTTACATACCATGTAGTTGCCTAAACTCAAGCATAAGTTGACTTACTGCTATGCAGATTCAATTGTGCTACTTTTTAAAACCTGCACCTTCCTGCATCATAAAAATTTATCCTAAAACCCCCAAATTGGGACTTCCCTCGTGGTGCAGTGGTTAAGAATCCCCCTGCCAACGCAGGGGACACGGGGTCGAGCCCTGGTCCAGGAAGATCCCACATGCCGCGGAGCAACTAAGCCCGTGCACCACAACTACTGAGCCTGCACTCTAGAGCCCGCGAGCCACCAACTATCGAAGCCCATGGGCCTAGAGCCTGTGCTCAACAATTAGAGAAGCCACCTCAATGAGAAGCCCGCACAACACAACAAAGAGTAGCCCCCCTCGCCGCAACTAGAGAAAGCCTGCATGCAGCAACGAAGACCCAACGCAGCCAAAAATAAATTAATAAATTAATAAATGTTAAAAAACAAACCCAAATTAACAATATAAGTGGTGGCCCTACTTCTAGACACAGCATTATCATTGCTTTCCATTAGGTAATAATACCACTGGATTGTAAACCTTTTGAAGGCAATCATTTTCTCTTGTAATGTTCTATCTTCTTTAACTTCTATGTTGGTAGAGGTTAGGTGATTGTGTTTGCATTGTTGCCCATAGAATCCTTTATAGTTTCACTTCTTGAAAGCATCCTGAGATGACAAAGTCCGTAATTGAGTTAGGAAGCCTGAGGTCTTCATCTGTGTGAGCATTACATTCCTTGAACACGAAATAAGATATTTGAAATAGTTTATTTCTAAGTGTGTAATATACGTATGCCCATTTTCTGCTCAGATAATAGCTTATCTATTAATATTTCACTTTCAATGGATGTACTTTCCTCTCCCCTAAAATATTCAGGAATGTACATAGTTTAAGGAGATAATTATATAAAAATGAAGGTTGTTTCCCTTCCAGATGATATTAATCATTATCCTGAGTGAAAATTTAAATGTGATCTATTTAAAGGGGAAATGCCATATTCATGGTATGTCTTGATGACTAAAAGTCTTTGAACAAAACCTTTTATTGCATGCTCTGGGAAAAATAGGAAAATACCTTACTGTGCAGTTGAGTGCATTTGTGGCTGGTTAAATGGCCAGATACTCATAATACTGATTAATTGAGGAAGGTCTCCAGTGGAATGCCTCTTAGGACTTTGCATTGAACCAATTCGACATTTCCTGTTATCAATGATTTTCATATTTTAAAAATACATGTCATAACTTGATGTAAAGATAAAAGAATATGTTACTACTTTGAAGTAAATATTTTTCAAATAACAGAGATTGTAATAATGGACTTAAATCAACAAAAGAGAATTTAATTAGAGACATGTTAGGTAATTCTTGTGTCTAATTTTGAAGAATCAAATACATCAAGTAGAGCAAGTGAAAATTTAGCTTTCTAGCACCTTGAAATTAAATAAGGCACAGGTGTTTCTGTTTACAACAAATTCGACAGGAGTCAAGACTGTGTTGGTAGCCAAACAATCTCGTGAAGGATGGGTGAATGTATGTCTAGACGCTAGACATGTTTTATCGTGGATCCAGAGAGTCTCCCTGGGTTTCCGTATATAGTCACAATTCAAAGGAATAAGGTCTCATGTTTATAGTGTCCTATTTCAGAGGGAAAATAATTTAAGTTATCAGATAAAAGTTTACTCTTAATGTTTTTAGGAGTGCAAAGAACAATAATGGTGTGTCTAATTTTAGGAATATACATATTTGATGTTACATTTCAAATAAAAATAATTGAATACTTTCCACTTAGTGATGGTGTAGTATCTAGGTACAGAGAGCAGCCTTTAGTGCAGTACTGTACAGTGAATTTACTGAAGGTTGTATATGGGGACCTGGAAGGGAGTTGATACCATCACATGACTTCTCTCTGCACACTAGGTCTAAATAGTCAAGTATGTTAGGGCTGTCCATCCATCTGTGCCTTTGCAATTGCACTTAGAATAAAATCCAAGCTCTTCATGGCCATAATTCTCTGCATAGTCTGGACTTGCTTACCTTTCCTATCTCACTTTGTGCTATTCTTCCTCTTTTCACAACCCTTTAGCCCTGGTGGTCTCGGAATGAATCCATGAGCATGGTCAGATTCATTTAATGTACCTAAAACAGATTGAAAATGCCTGTAATATGTAGCTCATGTGTGCAGAAAATGCAACTCAAGTAACATTGGTATAGCTCTGTCTAGGAAAGATTAAGAAATTTTATAAATACAATATCTAAGTATTACTTATGCAGCTATTTCCCATACTTGTAATCATCATCTCTTACCAAGGCTTCCTCAAAGCCAGGACTTCTAAGCTAACCAATTCTAACTAAAAAGTTTTACCCATAACATCCATCCATTGAAAATATTACAAATCACAGATAATATTTGTCATGTGGGTCAGCGACAAAACAAAATATTTATTAATTTTTGTTCTATTTTATTAATGAGCATGATAGACTGAACTAAAATGCATATTTCATTCATGTAAAATAAAATCATTCTAAATCCCTGGGGTTGAAGATCTGAATAGACTGAAAAGAAATGTGGGGAGAAAAGAAATTGAAGATACAGTATTGTGGTATGGTTTTGATTAAAGTGAACATTTTCTGAGCTTTGTAGTTAATGACTTGCGTATGGAAATTATAGTTGCTCTTAATCTGCTTTCAGAAGACTGATGCAAATATTAAAAAGTAATGAACTAACAAGATTGTTTGTTAATGCCACATAAAAGTGCTAATTATACACCATTTCCTGACTACAGCTAAACCCAAGAGACATATTCTAAGAAATTGTTAAATAAGTTTCTTCACTAGAAACATGAATACAGCTGAGTGGCATGATGAATTTCCATTAAAGGACCTCAGTGCTACCTCACCCTTAAAACAAAATAAAAAGAAAATAAATACAGAAAAAAATATAACATGTTAAATGTATTCAGGGAGCAAAATTATTTTGCTCGTGTAAAGTGACTCATTAATATGTTCACACCTTATACTCAACATATGCTTTAAAGGGTAGATTTCATACTGAACTATATTTAGTCTATATTTGCAGGCTTATATTGTAAGGTTGTTGTGAATTTCAGCATTATTACTTTTAATATTTTAATAGTGTCAGTCATAGCAGTAATTTTCCAAAGTACATTTGAAATGTTAGCCTGGTGTTTGGGTTTTAGGATTCTAGCTATATTTCTACATTATTCCCATTAAGAATATTTTTTATGCAGGTGCAAGAGAGATACTTCATAGGACTTTTTCTTTGTAGAGATACCATTAAAGCAACTGCCTTTTGTCAATTATATTTTAAATTTATTTTTTCTTATGAATCCATTTTCCATGTCTAATGGTAGCTTTTTAGCAGGTAATTTATAGTTGATAGCCTGCTTGTCTTTGATCATTTGCTGGGCATGTTGAATGACAATTCTTTTTAAATTCTATCAACATTGACATTGTGGTTTCTCTAAACTGGGCCCATGCTTTTTAATGATTTTCCAATCTTATTGAATATGAATGTATTTGGACCCATTTGTTATTAACCTGAACCACAGCTAGTAGCTGCTGCTTCTATGAATAAATTAGAAAAAGGTGTCCACTCTGGGTGGACAAATTAGAAAATGTTGCCTCTCCTCAGGTGTACTGCTTAGCAAGCAGAGTACAAACTGAATTTCATTCCCTACTTTTACCACTTTGGCTAGACATCCTTGTGCAGGATACAAACTGTACAACCATATTCTTGGTAGGCCTGCTCTGAACAGTCATTTTAAAGTGTGATTATCATAAGTCATAGAAAACAATTTATGCTGAGTACTCCGCAGTCAGGGTTACGTTATATGTCGTTTTAAAATGCTTAAGTCATCTGTGCTTGTCTTTACTTCCTATTTTTAAATTGCTCACGTTCAACAGGAAACAGTGTAGAAGGGCAAGACACTGAGCCAAACATCGTGGTAATCCGAGGACCTTTGTTCCTGCCTAGATCAGAAGCATGACTCACCTACATGCTTCTGACATTTTTCTGGCTACAGTTAACACGTGCTGGTCCAGCCTGCTGGAATTAAAACTAGGATCATTGTACTTCAATGGGAAATCAAGAACTTTGAAATTAGAAAGGATGGCAAAATGAAAGGGTTGTTAAACTGAACTTATACCTACATGCAGCATGCTGCTTCAGCAGACCTGTCCAGATTTGACCCCCTGCCTGCCTAAACCTGCTATATACTCCAGATCCCATTTTTTTGCTCAGCCTCCTGATTCCTAGCTCCTCTTTGCATAGACCCCCCCGCAACTCACTGATGCTCAATGTCTCGTGAAAACAAGCGTACAGCCAAGTATCAGATCTTGGCTGACACCACTAAAGTAGGTCCTCATTTCACAAAGGATCAAGAAACCATATGTTACAAAGGTACAGTGCTCCAGAGTTTGTCTTAAACTCTTTGACATAAACCTCTATAACTACTCCCATCACACTTGATTTTTTTCTCACTTTCTCTGAGTACTCATTTATTTAAAATTACGATCACAGGATATACCATTCTGTTTTCTATTATATTATATAATTGTTTCGTTGAAGTGTAGAGCTGAAAGAGACATTGGAAATCATATATGATCTCCTTTTTATCACAAGTCCTAAATTTCACTGCAAGAGTAAAAATGTTTATTATAAAAATTCAAAAATATACATAAGCAAAGAGAAGAAAACTGATCGGACAGGCACATACTTTTGAAATTTTTTTCACTTTAAATGTATATAAGTTTTCATTTTAAAAATTATAGTTCTCTGTTATTGTTCTGATGGTGGCATTATATTGTCATCTGAAGGGACCACAATTTAATTGGACAGTTGTCTATTTTGAAAAGTTTAGTTTATTTCTAAGTTTTTGCTGTTATAATGATGAGATGAGCCTGGTTGTAGCTAAAAATTTATCCAATATCCATGATTATTTCCTTAGGCTAAAGTCCAATACGTGGGATTCTTGGATCAAAGAACACTGCAATTTTAAAGAATTTGTTGAATATTGTAACATGCTCTCACTAAATGTTCTCCTACTTATACTCCCATAACTAGTGTGTCAGAGCACCCATATGCCCAAATCCTCCCCAACAATGGATATAATTATGTGAAAAAAACTTTGCCAATTATGACAGATAAAAATGTCTTTATTTTAATTTATACTTATAAACTATTTTACATGTTTATTAGCCATTTTTCTTTTTTTCTTTTGTAAACTACCTATTAATGTCACTTATTCATTTTATATGAGGATATACACTTTTTCTATTGGCTCACAAATTTTGTATTTGTTAATAACATTTAAACCTTTTTCTAGATATCCTGCAAAATTTCCCCAAGCTTTTCATTTGCTTTTAAATTCTGTTTATGATAATTTTGACACAGAGATCATTTCAACATTACAGTGTGTTCTGTTATGATTTCTGATTTTATTGTCATGAGAAGAAAGATCATGATTACATAAATATTCATTTATTTCACTTATATTTTCTTCTAGAATTTATGGCCAATTTTATTTTATTATTTTCATTTATATCTTTAATACATTTGAAACACATTTTGAAGTATGGAATAACAAGAGGATTCTGACTCTGCCACAAAGTCACATTTTGTTCTTGTTCAAATCACTAAATCTCTTGAATCTGTTTCTCCATCTGTAAATTGAGAACCTATCAGACCAACAGAAGACATGGAAATTCTAAATACACATGAGCACATGAGAACTCATTCTACTATAAGTGTAAGTTTTCTATCACTGAAGGAAAACAAGTGTTTTCTTAGTAATCAGTCACTTCCACAGGTGTCTGCTTGGTTTTTATTTTCTATAGCACCCAATGTACAGCTACTCATATAGTATGCATTCAATAAATGCACATTGAATAACTTTAATCTTCAAGCCCATGGATTCTGTGTTTTACACTCTGTTATGTTTGATTTTTTATTTGTTTGTTTTGACTAAATGAGCCTAAGACCCAAGACCTAAGGCCTCTTACTCGTTTCCCAATTAAGTGTTAACTGACCTTTGTAGGCTCCACTGCTGGCTATGCTAAAAGGATAACAGCATCAAGTTAAATAGAGAGGGTAACATTTAGATATTGGAATTGGCATTTTTCTTATATAACTTCACTTCATATCAAATGTCTAAAGGAGAAATGAGCTTTTACACTGTTTCGAAGTGATATGTACATGTATTCATTTGACTGGTGATGTTAGCAGTGTTAATTAATCATAAAGTTGGACAATTTGAGATGTACATACATTGCAATTGGTTTGTGAAAAAATGCCTAGCACTGAAGCAATAATGTTTATATAAATTCTGAAGAGATCGTTTTAAAAGCCATATCATTCTGTTCAATTTGGGATCATCTGTGATTTTACTGATAGTCTTTGTAAGACTATCTCATAGATATTGTTTAACTATGAAACATTATTTATATTTGATTATTCTCCTCCAGTTGTGACTTATTACTAATACAAGATGTTTTAAAATTATTCTATTTATGGGTAATCAAATTTTTAGTTAGGGCATTAAATAATATCTTCACTACATTTACTGTATATTGCTAATAGCTATTGAGCACCAGTGAGCATTAACACAATGTGTAAGGATTTTATACCTAAAGGAGGTATAAACATGCCCCCTGGGAAAAATAATAGATTGCTTGGGTTCTGGATGAAGTGTGATTAATAAAGCCAGCAACTCCACCTCAGAAAATTATGGTTTAATAGGAGGGGAGAAAAGGCAAAATTAGAAAATAATCAGTGTACCTCACTAGGGGAAAAAAAGATTGGAGTTTAAATTTAAAAAGAAAATCAAGTTTAGGGTATGATATATTTGAGAACTTGAAGAGAGAATGCTTTTTTGTGAGCCTAATTCATTGCACACCCGCTTCACTAATAAAGTAACCTTGATGATGGTGAGTCTGCTTGTCAAGGCCTGTTTGGGGGATTGATGAAACCTAAACCAGAAAGGGCTTCCAGTTTCACATAGGCAATATGAGATTGGCTGCTATCTGAAGAGAGATGATATTTATAGGAAGGAATGAAGCAGTGGAGATAGATTCATTTTTAGGAAGGCTGGATAGTGTTTCTCTAATCACTTCATCCCCACCCTCTTAAATGTGTGACTCCTACACAGAGCCTTTTCTTTCATGAAACACTTAATCCCTGTAACTTCCTTCTTTTCAAAATGCCCCTTTCTGTCTTCTCTGGATTATATTCTCCCATATCCAAATGTATTACTTTTCCCACAGTACTTCCACTATGAAGCTGCTTCCTCTTCTACAGCACTTCATCTCATCTCTTCTCAACTGACAGTGGCCCTGCCCCTCTCTATTTTTAATCCTCTGTCTTTGTCCATCTGTTTTTCTCTTTCTCACATGCACAAGCACCATCCATCAACCTCCATATTCCCTGTGTTGCTTTGCTTCTGAGTCAAAGCTTTTACAATCAGGGTGTTAGATGAAGTCAGTTATAAATGTATATTTCTCAATAAATTATATAATTAAACACTATTAGATAGACAAAGCCCTCTATGATAGGAATGATGGAGTTGCATGCTTTATAATCTTATTTTACTTGGGGAAAGAGATTTTCAGAGTTGGGAAAAATGTGGTCAGTTTACCTCCATAAAGTATTGCAGGATACTAGTCCATTCTCGAAAACGCAATGGTAGAGTCACTTCATGAAAACAAGTTCCACAGATTGTTTCTTTGAGAAATTGGGATGCTGAGAAAGATTTTCTGAATGGCAGTAAGTTCCCAGTGGTGGGTGAGAAAGCATATATATTTAATTAGTCTTTGGCAAGAGTAGCACCTTCTCAAGCACTTAAGAAAATGACTGCATGATGAATCACAATTTTTCTGACTTCTCAAATCTAGACTTGATTTGATAAATGCTATACATTTCCATGATTATAAGAAAAAATGAACATCATCACAGAGAAACAGATGGGTTCTTTCACTTAATTTAGTCTCATCACTTGCTCTTTCTGTGGGAATATTACTCAATCCAGCTTATTATAAAGAAGACATGCAACGTTTTGTGATAGCTATGGAATTAACCTATGACATGACATAGTGTTCTTGATCTGTGTAAAATTTCTTTTATCTCTGGTTTTGGCCCACTGATCTTGAAATAGAGTCATTTCATGTAGTTCTGGATTAGGTCCTTTAAAAATCAATAGCACTTGATAATTCAATGCCATTGTTACAGTACAATGTAATAGTTATAGAAGGATATCTTTCTCCATACTTATATGTATGTGTGTATATATATTTTTTATTACTTAGTTATTTAGTAACAGCCATGCAATAAACCACTTGTTCCATAGTAGATGAAGATAGCACCGTGATCTCAACCTTAAGACTCCAGTGAAAATAAATTTTTGGTCCTATTTTATGTTTGTTATAATAATTCTCAGAAGAATAACGTGTAATTTTAATGTCATTCTGGTTTATGAAAGACTTTAAAAATTTTATAATTTGAACTTTAACATTTTCAGTATTCTACAGTTTGATTGGCTACATGTGTACCTCTTCCAATCAGGCTACAGAAGTTGTAAACAGTGGAAAATAGAAATGGCTAATGAATCATACCTAGGGACATAGAAAAGGTCAAAGTTGTACAGTTTATTATTATCTTCTAGAGAATGTATAGGACATTAAAATTCTAATGCTACAGTCTTGTGACAAAGAATATAATGAGAACTATAAATAATAAACAGTACAACATGAATCATCTTGTGACAATGATTATAACTTAGAACAGGAAATACTTAACCCATTCCCATTACTATCAGGAGAAAGGGCTACTTTGTTGACGTTTTCCTTTCCCTCTTGCGGTTAGGAGCTATTTAAGCCCCAGAAAAGAAAGGGAAAACATATGTTCAAGAGTGTTGAATATATTGAATTATGTGCACTTTCCAAAATGAATAGGATATTTTGGTGTAGGATTAATATTAGCTCATATTGCACCAGAATAATTTAAAATTAGCTATTTTAAGGCAAATCATGTGTTTTTTAAACATTGTTTTCTTTACTTCTTTTATTTCTTTCTTTATTTTGGCTGCGTTGGGTCTTCGCCACTACACGCGGGCTTTCTCTAGTTGCGGCGAGTAGGGGCTACTCTTTGTTGCGGTGCACGGGCTCCTCATTGCGGTGGCTTCTCTTGTTGTGGAGCATGGACTCTAGGCACGTGGGCTTCAGTAGTTGCAGCACACAGGCTCAGTTGTTGTGCTCCTGGGCTCTAAAGCTCAGGCTCAGTAGTTGTGGCACACGGGCTTAGTTGCTCCGTGGCATGTGACATCTTCCCGGACCAGGGCACGAACCTGGGTCCTCTGCATTGGCAAGCATATTCTTAACCACTGTGCCACCAGAGAAGCCCCAAATCATGTGTTTAAAATGGGTGTTTTGCTGTCATTGAGGATGCTGGCACCTATGATAATAAGGTAATACAGTATTTCTATATGGAAGCTGTGAATAAACAAAAATATTTGCATTTCACTTGTATTTAACAACAGGATCCCAGGCTTATTTGATACTTGTGTTTACTGAAACCTATTATATAGGCACAGAGCTCTGCATAAACTAAAGAAAATGTATTTATCCTACACCACAGAGTTATAAAGGAAACTTCAACGCCTCAATTTGCTAATAGTTATTTTTTGTTGCATACTGTAGGGGCTCAGTGTTTCAAAATGGCATAGAAAATAACATGCAGAGGGTATTAGGAAAGAGAACAGAGGGTTTAAAAAGAGCAGCTTGTGTTGGTGGCACTTTCTTGTTACAGTAAATTTGTCATGGATTGCTGTAATTGTGAGTAGAGTCTTTCTGAGTGTTTATCGGAGCTACTTCCTTTGAGAAGGAAAACGTATCGTGTTCTGCTGTCACTTACCACACCTTTTGGCAACTCTCCAGAGATGCAGCACTGCCGTTGACACAACAACTTGATTTCTTGTCAAAATATCTTTTAACATCTGGCTCAAAAGATATTTTTGATGACTCTAAGCATGCCCAACTCCTCTGTTCATTAAGGCTGAAAATTCAATAAGTGTTTGGTACTGTGGGACTAAGCTACCTCATAGCGAGCAGCTGTTCAAATGATTTGCTGCACGCTTCTGTGCAACCCACCACGGTGAATTGATGGAATTGCACCAGCTTCAGGACAGAGTGAGGGGAACCTTAGCAAGCTCTATCCAGATGCTCCTTTTATCCAGTGCTCCTTGCACTAGCACCTGTAAATTTAGAACAATCTATTCTGAATCAAATGGAGAAAAAGAAACTTCACGGATCCATGCGTTGTTTTTTGTTTTTGTTTTTTTTTTTCCCCAGAGTAGTGAAGAACCCGCGATTGGTGCTGAAAACACATGAATGGTTTTGCTTATAGGCTAGGTGCCTTTTGGATCTGTAGGTTTTGTCAACCATTAACTGACTGCTTACATCACCTACATCATCAGCTCTGCGCATGAAAAATGCTCATTGGAAGAACCATCCTCTAAAGATATTTCTAATTTAGTGGTTCTTCATAGACAGTGTCGTTGTGTTTTAGGACCACTGTGTGAATGAATTCGTATAGTGGTCAGAATGGCCATATTTCTACCCTGCATGCTGTGCCCATATCTTTGTCACTAGAATTTGAAAAAGCTCCCATCTGGGCTTTGGATAATCTCTCAGAGCCATCATGATAATGGGGTGCTGTAGCACTTATGAAGAGTACAAACATAGCAGTGTCGGAGAAAATAATTCCACATGAGTGAAATGTTTTCATTTGCCTTTAAAAGTTCTGAGTATATAGTACCCTTTGTTTCGAGAATGGGTGAAAGATTCAGCCCGGTTCCATCTTGTCCCCGGACTTCTAGTAAGCCAGCCCTATCTATACCATGTATTTAGCAACAGTGAAATGCTGAGAGACAAACACTAGTTCATCTTTGAAGCAATGGTGTAGAACTCTCCCATCTCCCCTGCCCCTTTTCTTTCCTAACTTTTCAGCCTGGTTCTGCGTCTAACTGGCTGTGAAATGTTGGCTCTGTTACTCTCACCTCAGTCTCATCTGGCTACTTTTAGTGTTTGGGCATTTTTCTCATTATCTGTGACCATTGGTAGGGATTCAACTAAGCTACTTACAAAACACTGGCACATTACTGCTTTCATTTCCTTAAAAGTAGAAAACAAAATCCAAGGCTTCAGCTCCAAAAGTGGCATCGAAAAAAATAGTTCACAATATTTCAAAGTTTAGAGCCTTTATTGAATTTCCAAGTATGTAAGGCACATTAGTACTAAACAGGCTGAAAGAGGGTAGGGGGTTTCAAATATAAAAACATAGATGAGTAACTTTCACCTCTTTTCGCAACTGTTGTTTTTCCCCTCCTTCCTTTTTTTGCCATCAGTTGTTCTCTCTGTTTGAGGATGCAGGAGCCGGCATTCCCCAGGAAGGGAAATTAGCAAAATAGGAAGGCAGTGGAGGACCAAATATCGGGGGAGGAGCAAAAGGCATAGCGAGAAATGGATTGAAACTTGGAGGACGAGGAGGAATGAAGCAATGAGCAGTACCGCAAGAGGGTAAACCTGGAGTGCTGGACGACAAGGGCATAGGCCTTGGCCAGTTCTCCACGGGGTGCCGCGGGCCTCCCAGTGGGAAAGAAACGTGAGCCAACCTTTCCTTGCAGGCCACTCTCGTACTTCCTGGAGGCACCTCCATCATTATCCCTGATCTGAGGGTGGGGATAGGGGGCAGTCCTCTTACTTGAGGGCCCCTGGATGGAAAGAATCCTTGACCCCTTGGCAAAGCCACATATAACCTTGCATTACTGCCACCTCTCTCAGTGCCCCCATTGCTGACCCTCGTCCCCCCCACCAACTGTGCGGGAGGGCCGCCAGAGAATTCCCGGGACACATTAATAGAATCCTGTCCCCTCTGCCTCCGGCCCGCCAGCCCCTCAGAGCTATTGACTTCTGCCGTTGCTAGGGACTCTCCTGCAACAGCAGGTGGTGGCTCATAGGGGGGTTTGAGAGCTCTCGAACCGTCGACAGGAACGCAGGATCCTGTTCTCTCTGAGGGACGCTCCAGTTGCTCTCTTGCAGTGCGCTCGGTCAGTGCGCTGAAGGGAGGTCTCAGGGGCTCGCGAGGGAGGCCCCAGGACTGCGCGGCATCCTTCCGCATGGAACTCGGACACCGGAGGGGCACGCCGGGGCGCAGCTCCGGGGTCCCGTGTTCATCGGCAGCTACTGCTGTGGGTGAAGGGGCGTGCCCTCCAAGGCTTGCCCAAACAGAAATAAACAGGTTAATAAAAATGGAAACGCGGTGACCAGAAAATATCTGAAATATGTGATTGATGGAATTCTCTGGAATACACAGTGGGAAAAGGGGGAGCCCGATCTCCTCCCAGGTGTAGTCGGCAAACACTTCTTCGATTCACTTGCCCTTCACCGGGCGGCCTCTTTAGCATCAGGCTTTGTGGCTTCCCTTTATGGCTGACCTGTGGCTCCACCCGGTTTCCCATATTCCCACCTCCTCAAGGCAACAAGGCAGCCTAGAAGACTCAGATAGCTTCCTTAAAAGCTGCAGTGCACAGGCGCGCTAGATAAACAGAGGAAACACCAGCTCTTTCAGTCCCAGTAGGATCTGTGATCCACTAAACCCATCATTTAGATTCTGGTAGGAGTGCTCTGGAAAGTCTTTATGAGGGAAAACTTTTTTTTTTTTTTTTTTTTCTCCACAGAAGTCGAAGAAAGGTTAGTTATGCTAACGAACACTCCAGTTTGTTTCTCTTTCATGAAGCATCATTCAACATTTACACCGACTTTTGTTAAAATTTTCTTTCATTCCACCCATACCACACCCTAGAGTAAGAATTTCCTCATATTTAAACGCCACAATTTAGACTAAGGATTTGCAACTTCAAAATTACATTTAAAACTCCAGTGTTCTTAGTACCTGAATTTATGTCCTTCACGCTTTTGTCTGTGATCCCCTTCCGCATCCTTTGCAACCCGCTCCTCCCTGCTGTCCGTGTCGCACTCACACAGGAAAACAATTCAAATTGCCTTTTGCCTTCAACCTAAATAGTTGTACACAGTTTTGTACTTACACATTTTCGGTACAAGCCATGGAGAAATTAGATCAGCAAAGCCTTCTTGAGGTGACGGAGAAAACCAGCTGAACGCCCACGCCAAGCCAACTCAGTCTGGAGAAATGACTGGTGCTTCTCCTTTAGAGCAGCTTGGCAGGTCGAATGAAGCCAGGGACCAACTGCTTCTTTCTAGATTTGGAGTCCTCTTTATGAGGTTACCAGTTGCTAGGGAAGGGAGGGAGAAAAGGAGCCGGGAGGAGGAGGAGGGGATAAATCTGTGACACTCCTCTGAAGCTAAATGTATGATTCCTTTTTGCACAGCAGTAGATGAACTTAAAGGCATTCGCTACATTAACCCAGTTGCAGTCGAGTTAGAAAGACAAATCATCAAGACAATTTTAGAAGAATCATGGTGGCATGGTCTTTTGTTAAGAGTGATTTCTGGAGTTTTATGTAGAAAAGGTAGTTGTCAAATCTCCTCTTCCAGGGTGGAATTACAAACATTGAGCAGAGTACCATGCCTAATCTTGTAATTTAAACTTCCAGTTTAGGGGGTGCATACTATTAACTTGGTGGAGAACAGAGTTTGGGGGGTTAAACTGCTTTGCAATCTGAGTCTCACTTGTGAAGATGAAACAAGAATAGCACTATAAAAAAATCCCTCTAAGAATCATATTGGCTTTTACTTTTTAGCCCCTCAATTTGCAATTCTTCTCTTCATCCTACATTCTAGTTTATTGGCTCAGTATGGTGTGTGTGTGTGTGTGTGTGTGTGTGTGTACACATATTTCCCAGAATACAGCTCTGGAAACTTCCCTGCAAGTGAGAGGGGAAATAAAAGGCATAGCAGATAACATCAATTTACAAATATTAGCTCAGATTTTGCCTTGTAACTTTTTGCATAAGGCACTTTCTGTTCTTCCAGCCTAAATTTCTTCCCCCTCCCTACCTTAAGCAAGTATACTTCCTCAGCTTTTATTTTCTGCCAACAATCTACAGATTAATTGCTCTGAAATGACGATGGCCATCCCCTGATCTAAGATTACTAATCTTGCTCTAGGATAAAGCCAAAAACTTGGCCCACTTCCTTAAATTCACCTAAGATTTGTGCTGTTCAGACTAGACTTCAAAGACCTTAAAATAACTTTCTTTATTCCCAATATCAGAATATGCTGTATATACTGTTACATTTCAACAGCTATATATATATATATATATATATATATATATATTTCAATTTATATGTGGAATGTGTGTGTGCGGGCATGCGTGTGTGCAGTGCGTAGGTACAAGATACTAATGCAAAGAAACAATCACTGCTGTGAAGCAACAGACTCATAATAGAAATGACCTTTTGGATCTCTAAGTCCACATCTTCCTGCCAGGGTGCCTTGTCCCTGTCTATACACTATCGAGTTTTCTTTATCTCATTGAAAGATGAAAGCTGCATGTTTCCAAAACTTCTCCCGGAGGAATCTGTTCCCTTGCCTAGCATGGCTCACTGTTAAGAAATATCTTGATTCTCCAGCTTCAGTTTCTATTTTTCTTTAGTTTATTATTTCCTTGTCCTTATGTAAAAGAAAAGTTATTATTAGCAATATAATTGTGGTAGAGCCTTAAAGCCCTTTTAACACTTGCCGTATCAGAGGGCATCATGAAACTTGGGTTAATGCCTGCTAATAGTTGGTAAGTCGTATTTACATAGTTTATATTTGAGAGCTTGCATTTTTTTTCTGAATAATGGCAAGGAATCCCCAGGAAACCCTTTTATGACTATCAAACTATTGCAATAATTGGCTGATTTTAGCTAGAAATGCCTATTTAGTAAAGTACCACCTTAAGTGGATTACATGAGAGTGAAATATAATATAGACAGCAAATAGCTGGGCATAGTGACAAAGCCAATGGCACCTTAGAATTTTTCAAAACCATAATAGGTATTATAAATATATGGATTCTAGCTCAGATTTTGCCTTGCAACTTGTTTGCTTTTGTGCAATGAATGTTTGTTGAATACGTACTGCATGTATTCACTATTTAGTTTAGTTTGGTTTAGTGTGGATTACACCATAAAAGTTAAATATGCAACTGGTAGTGACTTCAAGGAATATTCAAACTTTCTGGGGGGAGAGAAAAGCATCTATAAAAGAAGAATGCAGTAGGAAAGAATAGACACAGACTATTAGCTGTCATTTTCCACAATGGAAATTCAGAAGAAGAAGCTATAATTTTAGGCAAAAGTAGTTGTGAAATATTTCATGTGGGGTTGGGGCTTGAGTTGTGTTTTGAAGGGTGGGTGCAATATTCTATGTCAAGAACAGGTATGGAGGGGACTTCCCTGGTGGTCTAGTGGTTGAGAATCCGCCTTTCAATGCAGGGGACGTGGTTCAATCCCTGGTTGGGGAACTAAGATCCCAGATGTTGTGGGGCAACTAAGCCCACGTGCCGCAACTACAGAGCCCATGCGCTCTGGAGCCCACGCTCCACAACTAGAGAGAAGTCCGTGTGCCGAAACCAAAGATCCCGCATGCTGCAATTAAGACGCAATGCAGCCAAAAATAAATTTAAAAAAAGAAGAAGAAAAAGAACAGGTATGGAGGTAGGAATGAAGGGGAAAATTTGGAAGTTTGTCATTCAGATGTTTAATCCAAACTGGGCTCATATTTGGCAGAAATAGAAGTTTAAAAAGCCAATTGGACCCTCTAGAGATAGTAAGATCAGCCAAATAACTAGTAAAGTTGTACCCAGAAGGGAATATTTGAAGGCACTCAGATTTTATAGTTAAAGAGAAAACTAGAATCATCTCAAAACCTACTTTTTGAGACAAAGCTGATAGTTGCTTCAGTTATCCACTGAGCTCTGAAAATGAAATAATAAAGGGTATACTTTTTGTTGTTGTTTCTTTGAATAACTGTTTTTGGGAGGAAAAACTGGGTGATGGAAGTTGAGGATTTGCCAAAAAGTAGCTTAGCTGTGAAAGTAGCTAAGCTATAAATGCCTTTCATTACCCATGACCTCTACTTTAATGACACAGCTCCAGATATCACTCTCATATATCTCAAAAGGTTTTGAGGACTTTATTGAAACGCTAAGTGAGAATCATACAAAGAGATATATTTACATTTGCCCAGCAATTACGAGGTCATTAAAAGTGTGGTTGTACTGCCAAAATGATGTTGGTTGTTTTTCAAAGAAGTTTTGCAGATGCGTAAGTCCAGGAAAAGTATCATTTAAAATACATCCTTTCTTTTTTGCTAGGAAAAGAATCCAGGAGATAGAGACATAAGGATGATTCTCTCTCTTTCCATCAGGCTAATAAGAAGGTGATGAAGAGATTGTCATGCTGATCTCTGGGGAGACAGTTGTCAAAAGACCTCATCCATTAACTCACTTTCAAAATGTAATGTAGCTATGCCTGTGGAAAGCTCTCAGTTTAGGATGTCTAAAAGTACCTCTAGAAGATAGACCAGATATTTTTAAGGGTGTGTTGCTATTTAATTCAGTGTATTAAGAAGCATGAGATTAATGAAGGCATGGTACTACCCCAGAATGGGCCAGACAGAAATATTCAGTTGCACAACTATAGGCAGTACTCCTGTCCTCTCTGCCACCAGCTGTCCTGCAAACTCTATGTGGTAAGTGACAAGGGTGAACAGGTGAGAGTGTGGTTATTTCACTACACGTACTGGCAAAAGCAACTAACAACACATGCCTCACTGTTGGACCTATGTGTATGAAGATCGATAGACTATTAATGCTCTTCTCAAGTTCTTTGCTCCAGACTTTAAAAAAATTGTTTTAAACAGGTAATTTATGGCAATGACTCCAAACCAGATTATTTATTTTCTTATAGAAATCAGCAGCTATCAGAAATTCCTTCAACAGATCACTCTAATTTTGCTTGCTCTTCTGAGAGTCAGAACTAGAAATTAAGTAACAGCTGGGCAAGCCAGGTGAGAAAAATGAAGAAGGAAAAGGTAACTGAGATTTTTTTTTTTCACTACTTACTCTATGCCAGATATTTAATACATTTCATCTCATTTAATATTCACAGCAAACTTTTAAGGCCGTTACTATTATTATATCTATTTTATAGATGAAGATAAAGACAGGGAGAATTTTAAGTAGTTTTTTCCAAGGTCCCACAACTAGTAAACAGCAGACAATATTGAGACACAGATAATCTGACACCAGAGCCCGTATTTCTTTCATTCAACCACGTGGCCTCCTGACTATAGTTCTAGATGAATCACATAGGTGGCTCAGATCAAAACATCTGATCCAGATGTGATCCAGATGTGTACCAGATCCGAGTTTAGTTTATTTAATGCATGTACTCACTGACACTCATCCTAATATAGTTCTGCAATGAAGAAATCATACAAACTGCAGTTCATCTCAGAAAGCCTGCCCATGCAGGAATGTAGCAAGTGACTGAAGATTAGGCATTTGGTGGCAGTCCAGCAAGAGGATGAGGACTAAAAGTCCTCTCATGGAGCAAATAGGGTTGGCGATAGAGAAAATAACTTAGTCATAGGACAGCACTGAGTGATCATTACTAATGAATTAATTTTAATATGTGCTCAGTATGACCAGTATTAAAATTAAATTGATTTTGAGTTTTTAAACTGCAGGTATAGGGTTGCTCAGACTATTTCTATGTCACTAAGGTGGGACTGAGCTTATAATCATGGTTAGCTCATCCATCTTCCAGTATTGGAGCAAGTGGGAGAACATAGAGTTAATTGGGTGTGTGTGTTGGGTGAGGTGGGGGTGGGGATAGCTGAGTTGTCCAAGTGAGCTATTAATGATAACTCTGGAGAATACCTCTCTGAATTAGGAAAACATATTAATTAAAAAATAAAATTAATGTATTTTATGTTCACATTGATATATATTATAAATTAAGATATAAACATGGACTAATAAATAAAATGAGGAACGTTAATGAAAAAAGTTGTTTTACAGTAACCCATTAGACCATAAGTTTATAACAATTAGACACACACACACATGCAAGGGAATTGAAGGCATACTTAATTTCTTGAGCACTGAGTTTAAAAAACAAAAACTATTTTAGATTAGTTTCTTCTTGCTTATAATTAAGACAGTGTAAATTCATGCTGAGAACATTTTATCAAGCTTTATTAAAAATGAATCATATGTGCCAACTTTTGAAGGGCTTTGGTTCTGGAATCAGAGGAACACAGACCTGGGTTCAAATATCAGCTTTACGGGCTTCCCTGGTGGCGCAGTGGTTGAGAATCCGCCTGCCGATGCAGGGGACACAGGTTCGTGCCCCGGTCCGGGAAGATCCCACATGTCGCGGAGCAGCTGGGCCCGTGAGCCATGGCCGCTGAGCCTGCGCGTCCGGAGCCTGTGCTCCGCAACGGGAGAGGCCACAGCAGTGAGAAACCCGCGAACCACAAAAAACAACAAACAAATATCAGCTTTACTACTTACTGGCTTTGTGAACTTGGGCAGGTTGCTTAACTTCTCTGAACCTCATTCTCCTCATTTGTGAAGTAGGATTATAGAGAGAATTATATTAAAGAGTGTGTGAAAAGTGACTGTTACAAACTAGGTGATTAAAATATAATCCTTTTCCTTGTGCATATTTGACTCAGTTTTCTTATATGTAAAATGGGGATGATGATGCCTCTTACCTATTTCAGGGCCGTTGAGGAAATTAAATATGATCATTATATGAAATCACTTTGCAATTTGTAAATCACTGTATATATGTCAGGTTAATAAAACCATGGGTTATATTTCAGGGGCAAGAAGATTTGGGGACACATTTTAAATATCACTGTGTAGGTAGCCACCTATTTCACCTACCCGTAAGGCCGTTCTTCATTTCCTGAATCGTTAAGGTGGGGAGGATTAACCACAGTATTAAAAAAAAAAAACCATGGTGTAAAATGCTTTAAACGTTTCAATTGGTGCTACATAAATCTCACCCATTGTTGTTTTTAATGCGGTAGCTGTGTTAGAATAAAGAGTCTGCATTTTTGTATTTGACTATATATTTAATTGGACTTCAGAATCTTGTGTTGTACAGCAGGAATCACTGAAAACCCCTGTGACGATTAGAATGAAAAGCCTTTAAAAAAAAAAAAAGAAGGTTGCTTTGTTTCCTGATAGTGCAGATTTGATTTATTGATTCTCTGAACTATTTGCTACTTTAGAGAAAAAATAGGAACCACAGATATAAATAAGTTCATAGGTCACCTGAACTATGCAATAGCCCATATCTCCACTTGCTCCGGTTTGGTCATATGCAGAATGACCCAGTGCCTCTGGAAGGGTTCATCACTTTGTTTCAGATAGTACTATAGAGCTGTTGAAACTTTAATGCCTGAGTGAGATTCCTCCATTATCTTCTAGTAATCTTAGAAGAGACACTTTCCCATTGCCTGGCCCTCCAGAGTCTGATCGTTTCTTCTGATGAACTCTTCCCCTAAATAAACACACTTATCAATTCATTGCTCTAAAAACTGAAAGTGGAGGATCTGGGGATCTTATTAAAATACGAGGTTCACAGGCTCCACTTCTAAGGTTCTGATTTAGCTGATCTGTAGTGAGTGAGTGTTGGTGAATGTGGAGAAATTGGAACCCTTAGAAATTGTTGCTGGGAACGTAAAATGGTGTGGCCACTGTGAAAAACAGTTTGATGGTTCCTAAATAAGCTTAAAATAAAATTACGTAATGACCCAGCATTTTCAACTCTTACATGTATACCCAAAGAACTGTATGTAGGTATTCAAATAAAAAGGTGTACACACACACACACACACACACACACACACACACACACACACACACAAAGTTCCCTTAAGCCTGTATAAGAATGTGGCTTTCAATTCACAGAAATAGCCTGCTCTCTCTCTCTCTCTCTCTCTCTCTCTCTCTCTCTCTCTCTCTCTCTCTCTCTCTCTCTCTCACTCTCTCTCTCTCTCTGAGAGTGTATCTTTGTTTCAATAAATTTTTGCTTTGTGCTTATGCTTAAAGGGGATGGTTTGCAATTCTTTGCTTACTATCAAGGGACTGCGATTGCTGGTCTGGGTCTTCTGCTGACCTCCTCAGTTGAAGCTATTTTGTTATGAGGCATGTCAACCCGGTGACAGAAATGAGTAGTACAAAACAAGTAAAAAGTTATTGACTTATTGAATGTCTCCTGCATTATTACTACTACATAAGATATTGTAAATGAGGTATAAATATGTTCTGACTTGAGCAGCTTACATTCTTTTAGGGAAAATAAAAATAAATTATATCTAATGAATGTCTAACTGAAGAATGTTTCCATTATTTTTTAGAACTTAATCAAAAGCAGACAGGTGAGAAGTAAGCAATCTAATCACAGAGGGTTTCTCAGAAGAGGTAGAACCAGAGCTCTACTTTGAAGGATGAAGGAGATTTGAATAGGAAAAAAAAAAAAAAAAACATGCTGTCACATGAAATCCATTCTTAAAAGCTACTACAGATAGAATTTCAAAGGATTTTTATGTTCAACCCGTATCTTCCTATATTGCTTGATTTCATTTTACAAATAACATGATTTTACTAAACAATAACATTTTAAAACAAAACAAAAAAATACCTCAGAGATCTAAAGCAATATCCAGACTATTAGAGGCTAAAACAAGCTGAAACCCCTGCCTCAGGGTCTTAGAAATTAAGAAGGAATTTTTTCCAGTGGAATTAACTCAGATAACTGTCATAGACCTTTTATTCACCTTTGGCTATTGGCTAAAGCCATATAGAAAATTGTTACCAAAGCCTGGCTTCAAAATCATATTTTACCTCTGTTTTTACTCTGTATAGCCACCTCATTTTTATATGCCTCTGGGTATTTTTTTGTTCAGTTGTTTTCTTTTCTTTCTTCTCTCTCTTTTTTTTTTGGGGGGGGGGGCTCTGTTTTATGTATTTTTAACTGGTCAGATTATTTTGGACTGAAGGCTCTGTACTGAGACTCAAGCGCTCTCTAGGGAGCTTCAGCTGACATTACATATGGGCTTTTTTCTTTTGCCCTACCCAGGTACGTGGGGAGTTTCTTGCCTTTTGGGAGGTCTGAGGTCTTCTGCCAGCATTCAGTAGGTGTTCTGTAGGAGTTGTTCCACATGTACCTGTATTTCTGATGTATTTGTGGGGAGGAAGGTGATCTCCACGTCTTACTCCTCCCATCTTGAAGTTCTCCCCCGCAATTCACTTTAAATTCTCCTCATGATGACACTTTGTATTATATCAGTAGTAAATAAAAGCAGTAGTTCCTGTTTTTGCTAAATTCACCAGACTTTATTTTATACTGGAGACAAAAGCGTCCTCCATTCCTATCATTTTAGCTCTATTGTGTAGGTTCCTGAAAGACTTTCCCAAGGGTCTTGGCTACCAAGTTGAAAGAATACCATTTCTATGTGTACATCTACTGTGCATCATATCACACAATTGTTTGATTTTCATAATATTAAAATAACAACAATTTTGATTTTCTGATGTCTCCTACTTTTATTTCCAAGAAGTTTTCACTGTGATTTTACTGGACTTGAGGAAACAGTAGGGGAAAGAAGTTTTAATTATGCAAATATAAAAATTATCAAAGTAGGGGTACATACCAGACAGATTTGATGAGAGCTCACAGTGCTTTTCAATATTTACTTCTTGTCACCAAATTAAATTTCAGATATATTTAGTAAGAGAATTACAACATTTAAACAAATAACTTTATGCAGCAAGACCTAATTATATTTGTTTAGTCTTGTGCTTTGGGTCACTCACAGGAAACAGATTTGGAATCGCCAATATAAAGTTCTTAGTATGCATTATATCATACAACCTATTATTTGCTAACAGAAGCTACATTTTATAGTCTGAACTATTTTCCAAACCCAAGCTAAGATGTGATACATCTGCAAAGTCTTTTTTTTTCCTGTGGCTTAGGAGAATTCATAGGGGATGTTACTCATGTTTCTCTTATAAAAAATCTTACAGTACAAAATTAACTTAAAGATTTTGGGGAATGTAATGTGGTTTAAATATAAATTCATTGCATGGTAATTACCTGACAGCATACTGGAATATACCACCATAATAGTCAGGAGATTGCAATGAAAGGAAAATTCATGCTATAGAGTCTTCAAAACTTAAAGGAACAAAGAGAACTTATTAAGCAAGTGTGCCATTATATGTCATCCCTGTGAGCTTAATATGTGCATTAATATAAGCATAAATATATTCAACATATCTGTCAAATATTTAAAGGGTACATAACTTAGATTAAATACCTTACCATTGGTTGGTTTGTTGTTAGGTATATATTTTACATACACATTTAATCTAAAGTTTAGAACATAGAACCAGTAATGTGAAATGAAAACGAAACCGCTAGTGTTTAGAAAATTAAACATACTAAAAGAGATTATGCCAAGATTATTATTGGACTAAACAATAAGCATCTTAAGAATTCTTCTTTGGAGAATGTGAAATAATGTGTGGTATACTATTACTAGAGCTATAACTGCATTCTTGAGAATTGCAAATTGTGCTGATAAAGACCTTCCATGTTTGCAAGTCAGAGAACACAAATCTATTGTCATTTTTGCTGAAAACATATTTTTAACCAAAATCTCTGAAATTGCTCACTCCTGCACACACATCTACTGAAGATTATTTTGAAAATTGTGCCACTGACTTCTTAGATAGCTCATACTACATTATGTGCAAGTGCAAGAGAAAGAAATGAAGAAAAGGAAGAATATGGAAGGTGATATTCAGCGTAAAGTTTTCTAACCCTTCTGTTCTAAACATGCAACCATTTTTTGCTCTCTGGTATGTGTAAGATCAGATAGGATCTAGAAGGTAGTAAGAGAAAATGGTAAGAAGAAGCATAGCGAAAAACAGCCTCTACTCAAAAAGAAAATGTCAAATGTCTAATTCTTCTGAAAATTTTGGAGGAGACAAAAAATGAATGTCTGGTCAAAGTTCCAGCTCCACAAATGTTTATTCCATTGTTTATATGTTTTATTTTGTTCTGAAACTTAAAACAACTCTGTAAAAGCCACTTAATCACAGGGAGAACTGACAACTGCCAGAAGGTCAAAATTGATGACAAGTACTTTAGAGAAAGTAGTTCATAACCACTTATTTTTTTTCCAATTTCTGACCTATTGACATTTTGTTTATGATGGAACTCCACTTAATGCTATAAAGTTCCATTTTACTAATTGTGAATTCTAGATGTGATTTTAGATAAAATTTGGTGTTTGCAAAGCCCTTTTCTCAGCTTCTTCATCTATAAAATAAGGATAATAATATTGTCAACCTTATGAGGTTGTTGTGAGAATTAAATAAAATAATGCATGTAAACTACCTAGCACCATGCCTGGTAAATAGTAATTATTCAATACATTTGTTGCAGCATTTAGGAGGAAAGTTCCCAGATTAATAATATAGCTTTGGGAGTAGCACTTGTTTTCATTATTGAAAATTTGGGAGCGACTACTATCAATAACTGTAGGTGGATATCATGAGGAGAACATCTTAGACTATTTTAGAGCATTTGGGCACATGAAGAAGTAATACAACTGCCACATCTATATGTCCACAATCCTAAAATAATGAATTCTATGAGATAGAGAATATGTATTTTAAAAAATCAGAGAAAATTATCTACCAAAATAAGGATGTCTGACAGGGTACAAAGTTTACAAAGTGGGGTTGAAGAATTTGTTTTCTTATAAAATGACATTTTTTTCTTTTTTGAATGTTTCTCACTAGGGATATAAATCACTTTCTAGACTGAGAAGTAATGATCATTCAGATATAGTGATGAGAATGGGGTCAAATCTAAACTGGTATATTTGAAAAGATTTCACTATGCTTAATTTCTTATCATTTTATTCTAATGAAGCTTGTTAACTTCTTCTACACTTGTTTGCCCCTCAACAAAGTTGAGCTACCCTTCCTTCTCTCTAATCAACTACAATCAATTTCTCAACATTAAGTCATCATTGGGTATATTTTGTAAAGTGCAGTATGTGAAAAGGGCAGTATATTAATTTGAGTTATGCCAAAATGTACTTGAAGAAGGGGGAGTATGTCCTAGTCCCAGCTATGCCACTAACTCATTTGTGTAAATTGAGATGAGCCATTTGATCTCTTTAAACTTGAATTCCCCTATCTGTAAAATGAAGGAATTTAATATAGTCATCTTTCTGGTTTTATGATTCTAGAAGCAGAATTCAGAATTAATATGGTTCATTTTTAGATAGAATTATGTATACTACTGTTCAAACCATGTTTGTTTTAGGCCTGTTACCTAGTCCTTTAAAATCTTATTTAATATAGCCTATTGATAGATATGGAATTTAGTTCTGTCTCCAAAATGGGAAAGTGCTACGATCTGAATGTTTATGTCCCTCCCCAATTCATATGTTGAAAACCTAATGCCCAAGGTAATGGTATCAGAAGGTGGAGTCTTTGGGAGGTGATTAGGTCATCATGAGTGAGATTCGTGCCCTTATAAAAGAGGCCCCAGAGAACTAGCTCATCCCTTACACCATATGAGGACATAGTGAAAACTTGGCAGTCTGCATCTTAGAAGAGCAGCTTCTTCAGAACTCCATCATACTTGGCACCCTGATTTTGGACTTCCAGCCTCCAAAACTGTGAGAAATAAATGTTTGCTGTTTATAAGCCACACAATCTGTGGTATTTTGTTATAGCAGCCTGAATGGACTAAAATAAAAAGATATATGTCCCTCTATTATCAAGAGAGAAAAACAAACAGCTAATTATTATCACAATCCTAATGTATGAACATAGTCTTTCATCTTCCCCATAAACTCCTCATATGAAAGTTTTGATGAACACACTTAAACTAAATAGAGTACCTAGTGAATAATCTTTTGCCAATAGAACTGCTAAATAGTACATTCTGATGGGTAGGACTTGGTTCATGCCAGTAAGTTAACTCTTTCGAACTCAGTGGGTATAGCCCTCTCTGAATGGACTCAGGCAACAGATTAATATTTCTCTCACAGATGAACAATCCGTTTGTCCACACATAATTAAAGTGTAATATTACTAGTTATTCCACCAAAAATATGTCTATCTGCTCCATGACAAATTGCTTACCTGATTCTTTGGCTAATATCTTACATAAGAAACAGTTTAACTCTTTCTCTTTCTTCCTTTCTTCCTTCCTTCCTTCCTTTCTTTTTCTCTTTCTTTCTTTCTTTCTTATTTTGTCTTACAGCATGCCTATTTCATTATTTACCTTACACATTTAGGAAATGCACAAATATATTTACAGGACCTGGACTTTTTATTGAGATCTAACCTACATACAATAAAATGCATCTTCAGTGTTCCATCTGATGTTTTGACAGCTGTATAAATCCATGTAATCACCATCTAAAACAAAATGCAGAGGAACATTTCCATCATTCCAGAAGTTTCTTTCATGTCCCTTTCCAGTTTATTCTCCCTGCATCCAGAGGGAGTGTTTTTCTAATTTTTATCACCATAAACTGTTTTGCCAGCTCAAAACTATTATTTAAATGTAATCATTTAGTATGAGTTCATTTATGCCTAACTTCTTTGTTTTTGAGACTTATCCAAGCTAGTGCTCATTTTGTTAGCCCATTCCTTTTTACTGCTGAATAGTAGTATCCCATTGTATAAAAGTAGCATGTGTTGTTAATCAATTCTCCTGTTGATGGACCTTGGTGTTGCTTCCATTTGGGGGCTATTATTAATAAATATGTTATGAAGATTGTTGTACAAAGCCTGTATATTTATATATGTGTGTGTATTTATTTTAGTATAGACTTGAAACTGCTTTTGGATGTAAAGGAAGTATGGCTCACATCATGTATAATGGTAACAATAAACGAAAGACAGTAGGCTTCTTATATTAATTTCAAACAAAGCAGACAAAGAAAAAGGAAAATTATTAAGAATAAAGGTGGAATTACATGATGATGAAGTGTCAACTTGCCAAAAAATAGCAAGCCTTAATGTGGTCACATCTAACAACAGAGCATCAAAATATATAAAGCAAAAACTCATAGAATGGTAATAAAAAATAGACAAGTCCATTATTATAGCTAGGAACTTCAACAGTACTCTTTCAGTAACTGATAAATCAAGCAAGCAGAACATCAGTAAGCATATAGTTGACCTGAATAGCACTATCAATCAACTTGATCTTATTGCTATTTATAGAATACGCCAACTAACAACAGCATAATAAACCTTCTTTTTAAGCTCACAAGGAACATTTGCCAAGATAGATCACATTCTGGGTCATAGTACTCACTTTAACAAATTTAAGAGAATATAAATCACACAAAGTCCTCAGAGTATAATGGAATTAAATGAGAAATTGATAAAAACAGAGATAAAAAGAATACTGCCAAATATTTTGAAATTAAACAACACATTAATTCAATATTTCAATCAATTTAATTAATAAATGAAATGTGTGAAATAGTGTCTCAAGAGAAATTAAAAATAATTTGAACAAGTGTACCTGAAGCTAACACAACATTGTAAATCAACTATACTTCAATAATAAAAAATAATTTGAACTAAATGAAAATGTAACTTATCAAAGCTTACAGGATGCAGCAAAAGCAGTGCTTAGAGATAAATTTATAGCATTGAATGCGTATATTAGAAAATAAGAAAGACCTAAGATCAATAAACTTAGCTTATACCATAGGAGGCAAAAGAAATAAGAAAAGTTGAAGATTAAAGCAACCGAAGGAAAGAAATAATAAAAATTAGATTATAATTTCAAAGACATTGAAAGCAGGAAAACAATAGAGGAAATCCATGAAAATAAATGCTGGTTCTTTGAAAAGATCCATATAATTGATAAACCTCTAGCCAAACTAACCCAGAAAAAAAAGTAGTCACAAAACAATGATATATAAAAAAAAATAAAGTCATTACTACTACCTTAAAATGATAATAAAAGTGCTATATACAGCTCTATCCTCACAAGTTTTACAACTTCATGAAATTAACCTATTCTTTGGAAGACACAAACTACCAATACTCACAAGGAAAAAACAGAAAATCTGAACAGGCATAAGTCTATAAATAAATTGAATTAAAAATGAAAATATTACAAAAAAGCAAAACCCTCATCTCAGAGAAATTACATCAAATATTATGGAAGAAATAATAATAATTCTCCACAATCTCTTCCAAATGACAGAAGGAGAGGAAACATTTCCTAACTCACTTGATATATGAAGCAGATATTACCCTATACTAAAACCAGGTAAAGATGTTAAATAAAGAAATGTATAGACTGCTATCTATCATGAGTACAGATGCAAAAATCTGCAACAAACTATCAGGAAATCAAATCCAGTAATATATACCAATAATTTTACACCATGCCCAACAGGATTTACTGGAGTTTTTTAGTTCATTTCAACATTTGAATATCATTCAATGTAATTCAACACAACAACATATTTAAGAAGAATCATAATCATACAATTGACACAGAAAAAGCATTTGACAAAATCCAACATCCATTCTGAAAAAAGTTTCAATGTACTCAGAATAGAGAGGAACTTCCTTAATTTGATTTTTAAAAAATCAACAAGAACCCTACAGCTAATTAATGGTAAGAAACTGATCTCTTAACCCTAAAACTTGGAATAGAGTATAAAAAAACATGAAAGAGTTCTAAATGCACATTTCTAAGTTAAAAAAAACAGTCTAAGAAGGTTACATACTTTATTTATTTTTTTAACATTTATATATTTAATTTCAGTGGTAGGTGCAAGGCTTTTTTTTTTAACATCTTTATTGGAGTATAATTGTTTTACAATGGTGTGTTAGTCTCTGCTGTATAACAAAGTGAATCAGCTATACATATACATATATTCCCATATCTCCTCCCTCTTGCGTCTCTCTTCCATCCTCTCTATCCCACCCCTCTAGGTGGTCACAAAGCACCGAGCTGATCTCTCTGTACTATGCGGCTGCTTTCCACTAGCTATCTATTTTACATTTGCTAGTGTATATATGTCCATGCCACTCTCTCACTTCGTCCCAGCTTGCCCTTCCCCCTTCCTTGTCCTCAAGTCCATTCTCTATGTCTACGTTGTGATTACTGTCCTGCCCCTAGGTTCATTAGAACCATTTTTTTTTCTTTTTTTTAGATTCCATACATATGTGTTAGCATACGGTACTTGTTTTTCTCTTTCTAACTTACTTCACGCTATATGACAGACTCTAGGTCCAACCACCTCACTACAAATAACTCAATTTCATTTCTTTTTACTGCTGAGTAATATTGCATTGTATATATATGTGCTACATCTTCTTTATCCATTCATCTGTTGGTGGACACTTAGGTTGCTTCCATATCCTGGCTACTGTAAATAGAGCTGCAATGAACATGGAGGTACATGACTCTTTTTGAATTATGGTTTTCTCAGGGTATATGCCCAGGAGTGGGTTGCTGGGTGGTATGGTACCTCTATTTTTAGTTTTTTATGGAACCTCCATACTGCTCTCCATAGTGGCTGTATCAATTTACATTCCCACCAAAAGTGCAAGAGGATTCCCTTTTCTCCACACCCTCTGCACCATTTATTACTTGTAGACTTTTTGATTATGGCCATTCTGACCGCTGTGAGGTGATGCCTCATTGTAGTTTTGATTTGCATTTCTCTAATGATTAGTGATGTTCAGCATCCTTTCATGTGTTTGATGGCAATCTGTATATCTTCTTTGGAGAGATGTCTATTTAGGTCTTCTGCCCATTTTTGGATTGGGTTTTCTTTTTTTTTTCTGATATTGAGGTGCATGAGATGCTTGTATATTTTGGAGATTAATCCTTTGTCAGTTGCTTCATTTGCAAATGTTTTCTCCCATTCTCAGGGTTGTCTTTTTGTCTTCTTTATGGTTTCCTTTGCTGTACAAAAGCTTTTAAGTTACATTAGGTCCCATTTGCTTATTTTTGTTTTTATCTCCCTTTCTCTAGGAGGTGGGTCAAAAAAGATCTTGTGATTTATGTCAGTGTTCTGGTTATGTTTTCTTCTAAGACTTTTATAGTGTCTGGGCTTATATTTAGGTCTTTAATCCATTTTGAGTTTATTTTTGTATATGGTGTTAGGGAGTGTTCTAATTTCATTCATTTACAAGGAGCTGTCCAGTTTACCCAGCACCACTTATTGAAGAGGCTGTCTTTTCTCCTTTGTGTATTCTTGCCTCCTTTATCAAAGATAAGGGGACGATATTTTCATGGGTTTATCTCTGGGCTTTCTATCCTGTTCCATTGACCTATATTTCTGTTTTTGTGCAGGTATCATACTGTCTTGATGACTGTAGCTTTGTAGTATAGTCTGGAGTCAGAGAGCCTGATTCCTCCAGCTCGGTTTTTCTTTCTCAAGATTGCTTTGGCTATTTGGGTTCTTTTGTGTTTCCATACAAATTGTGAAATTTTTTGTTCTAGTTCTGTGAAAAATATCAGTGGTAGTTTGATAGGGATTGCATTGAATCTATAGATTGCTTTGGGTAGTAGAGTCATTTTCACAATGTTGATTCTTCCAATCCAAGAACATGGTATATCTCTCCATCTGTTTGTATCATCTTTAATTTCTTTCATCAGTGTCTTATAGTTTTCTCCATACAGGGCTTTTGTCTCCTTAGGTAGGTTTATCCTAGGTGTTTTATTCTTTTTGTTGCAGTGGTAAATGGGACTGTTTCCTTACTTTCTCTTTCAGATTTTTCATCATTAGTGTATAGGAATGCAAGAGATTTCTGTGCATTAATTTTGTATTCTGCAACTTTACCAAATTCATTGATTAGCTCTAGTACTTTTCTGGTAGCATCTTTAGGATTCTCTATGTATAGTATCCTGTCATATGCAAACAGTGACAGCTTTACTTCTTCTTTCCCGATTTGGATTCCTTTTATTTCTTTTTCTTCTCTGATTGCTGTGGCTAAAACTTCCAAAAAACTATGTTTAATAATAGTGGTGAGAGTGGGCAACCTTGTCTTGTTCCTCATCGTAGTGGAAATGGTTTCAGTTTTTCACCATTGAGGATGATGTTGGCTGTGGGTTTTTCATTTATGGCCTTTATTATGTTGTGGTAAGTTCCCTGTATGCCTACTTTCTGGAGGGTTTTTATCATAAATGGGTGTTAAATTTTGTGTTAAGCTTTATCTGCATCTATTGAGATGGTGATATGCTTTTTATCCTTCAATTTGTTAATATAGCTTATCACATTGATTGGTTTACATATATTGAAAAAATCCTTGCATTCCTGGGATAAATCACACTTGATCATGGTGTGTGATTCTTTTAACGTGCTGTTAAGTTCTGTTTGCTAGTATTGTGTTGAGGATTTTGGTGTCTATGTTCATCAGTGATATTGGCCTGTAGTTTTTTTTTTTTTTTTTTTTTTTTGGTGACATCTTTGTCTGGTTTTAGTGTCAGGTTGATGGTGGACTTGTACAATGAGTTTGGGAGTGTTCCTTCCTCTGCTATATTTTGGAAGAGTTTGAGAAGGATAGGTGTTTACTCTTCTCTAAATCTTTGATAGAATTCACCTGTGAAGCCATCTGGTCCTGGGCTTTTTTTTGTTGGAAGATTTTTAATCACAGTTTCAAATTCAGTGCTCATGATTGGTCTGTTTATATTTTCTTTTTCTTCCTGATTTGGGCTCAGAAGTCTGTACTTTTCTAAGAATTTGTCCATTTCTTCCAGGTTGTCCTTTTTTTTTTTTTTTTTTTTTTTTGCGGTACGCGGGCCTCTCACTGCTGTGGCCGCTCCCGTTGCGGAGCACAGGCTCCGGACGTGCAGGCTCAGCGGCCATGGCTCATGGGCCCAGCCGCTCTGCGGCATGTGGGATCTTCCTGGACCAGGGCGCGAACCCGTGTCCCCTGCATTGGCAGGCGGACTCTCAACCACTGCGCCACCAGGGAAGCCCAGGTTGTCCATTTTATTGGCATATAGTTGCTTATAGTAATCTCTCATGACCTTTTGTATTTCTGCAGTGTCAGTTTTTACTTCTCCTTTTTCATTTCTAATTCTATTGATTTGAGTCTTTTCCCTTTCTTTCTTGATGAGTCTGGCTAATGGTTTATCAATTTTGTTTATCTTCTCAAAGAACCAGCTTTTAGTTTTATTTATCTTTGCTATTGTTTCCTTCGTTTCCTTTTCATTTATTTCTGACCTGATATTTATGATTTCTTTCCTTCTGTTAAGTTTGGGGTTTGTTTTTTTCTTCTTTCTCTATTTGCTTTAGGTGTCATTTTTGGTCGTTTATATGAGATTTTTCTTGTTTCTTGAGGTAGCATTGTATCACTATAAACTTCTCTCTTAGAACTGCTTTTGCTGCATCCCATAGGTTTTGGGTCATTGTGTATTCATTGTCATTTGTCTTTAGGTGTTTTTTTAGTTCCTCTATGATTTCTTCAGTGATGTCTTGGTTATTTAGTAGTGTATTGTTTAGCCTCTGTGTGTTTTAAATTTTTACAGTTTTTTTCCTGTAAGTGAAATTTAGTTTCATAGCGTTGTGGCCAGAAAAGATGCTTGATATGATTTCAGTCTTCTTAAATTTACCAAGGCTTGATTTGTGACCCACGATATGTTCTATCTTGTAGAATATTCTAAGAGCACTTGAGAAGAAAGTGTATTCTGTTGTTTTTGGATGGAATGTCCTATAAATATCAATTAAGTCCATGTTTTTAATGTATCATTTAAAGCCTGAGTTTCCTTATTTATTTTCATTTTGGATGATCTGTCCATTGGTGAAAGTGTTAAAATCCCCTACTATGATTGTGTTCCTGTCAATTTCCCCTTTTATGGTTGTTAACAGTTGCCTTATTATTGAGGTGCTCCTATTTTGGGTGCACAAATATTTACCATTGTTATATCTTCTCCTTGGATTGATCCCTTGGTCATTATGTAGTGTCCTTCTTTGTCTCTTGTAACAGCCTTTGTTTTAAAGTCTATTTTGTCTGATATGAGAATTGCTACTTCAGCTTTCTTTTGATTTCCATTTGCATGTAATATCGTTTTCCATCCTCTCACTTTCAGTCTGTATGTGTCCCTAGGTCTGAAGTGGGTCTCTGGTAGACATCATATGTATGGATCTTGTTTTTTTATCCATTCTACCAGTCTCTGTGTTGTGGTTGGAGCATTTAATCCATGTATATTTAAGGTAATTATCGATATGTATGTTCCTATTACTATTTTCTTAATTGTTTTGGGTTTGTTATTGTAGGTCTTTCCCTTCTCTTGTGTTTCCTGCCTAGAGAAGTTCCTTTAGCATTTGTTGTAAAGATGGTTTGGTGGTGCTGAATTCTCTTAGCTTTTGCTTATCTGTAAAGGTTTTAATTTCTCTGTTGAATCTGAATGAGATCCTTGCTGGGCAGAGTAATCTTGGTTGTAGGTTTTTCCTTTTCATCACTTTAAATATGTCCTTCCACACCCTTCTGGGTTACAGAGTTTCTGCTGAATGATCAGCTGTTAACCTTATGGGTATTCCATTGTATGCTATTTGTTGCTTTTACCTTGCTGCTTTTAAGATTTTTTTCTTTATATTTAATTTTTGATAGTTTGACTAATATGTGTCTTGGCGTGTTTCTCCTTGGATTTCTCCTGCATAGGACTCTCTGTGCTTCCTGGACTTGATTGACTATTTCCTTTCCCATTATTAGGGAAGTTTTCAACTATAATCTCTTCAAATATTTTCTCAGTCCCTTTCTTTTCTCTTCTTCTTCTCGGACCCCTATAGTTCGAATGTTGGTGCATTTAATGCTGTCTCAGAGGTCTCTGAGACTGTCTTCAATTCTTTTCATTCTTTTTTCTTTATTCTGCTCTGCAGTAGTTATTTCCACTATTTTATCTTCCAGGTCTTATCCATTCTTATCCATTCTTCTGGCTCAGTTATTCTGCTACTGATTCCTTCTAGAGAATTTTAAATTTCATTTATTGTGTTGTTCATCATTTTCTCTTTGTTCTTTAGTTCTTCTAGGTTATTGTTAAATGTTTCTTGTATTTTTTCCAACCTGTTTCCAAGATTTTGGATCATCTTTACTATAATTACTCTGAATTCTTTTTCAGGTAGACTGCCTCTTTCTTCTCCATTAGTTAGGTCTGGTGGGTTTTTACCTTGCTCCTTCATCTGCTGTGTATTTCTCTGTCTCCTCATTTTGCTTAACTTACTGTGTTTGGGGTCTCCTTTTCACAGGCTGCAGGTTTGGAGTTCCCATTTTTTTTTGGTGTCTGACCCCAGCATGTGCTGGCTGGAAGGTCTCCTTGACCTGGGTAAAGTTGGTTCAGTGGCTTTTGTATGCATCCTGGTGGAAGGGACTGTTGCCTGTGTTCTGGTGAATGAGGCTGGATCTTCTCTTTCTGGTGGTCAGGACCATGTCCATTTGTGTGTTTTGGGGTGTCTGTGAACTTATGTTTTCAGGCAGCCTCTCTATTAATGGGTGGAATTGTGTTCCTGTTTTGCTAGGTGTTTGGCATGGGGTGTCCAGTAGTGGAGCTTGCTGGTCGTTGAGTGGAGTTTGGTCTTAGTACTGAGACAGAGGTCTCTGGGAGAGCTCTCGTTGATTGATATTATGAGGGGCCAGGATATATTTGGTGTACCAATGTGCTGAATTCAGCTCTCCCACCTCAGAGGCTCAGGCATGACACCCGGCCAGAGCACCAAGACCCTGCCACATGGCTTTGATGTTTTTAGCACAGTCAAGGAAGTAACCAATGATCTTGAAGATAGGTGAGTAGAAGCTGCCCAAACAATCATACATGGGTCACAGTCCTTCACATGGGGAGTGCACTAGGAAATTAAGAATGTGTAGAGTATAGCTTAGCAGTTAAGAAAGCCAAGCTCATTTTGTGAAATTCCTTGGATTCAAATTTCAGCTCTGCCACTTCTTAGCTCCAAAACCTTTAATGAGATTCTAAATCCATCTGTCTCTTCTTGAGGCTTATTTTAGACAGGCAAAGGTGAGTATATCTTCATACCCTCCTGCCAGAATCTTAAGTTTCTATGGACGACTTAAAAGGGGTTCACCCACGAATTCAGTTCAGATAGTCTTAACACACTGCTCTCTCAAGGTTGTGTCCTTGAAAATGGCTGGTTACATACATTATGATTCCCATTATATGACATATAGAGGTAGTAAAAATCAGTGGTTACCAGAGGACTGCAGGGAGTTGAGGAGGATTGAATAGGTAAAGCACAGGGAATTATTGAGAATAGAACTATTGGATATGATATTGTAAGTGTGAATACATGACACCATTTTTTGTCAAAACCCATTGAACTTCTAAGCACAGGAGTTAAACTTAATGTATGCAAATTAAAAAACATCCTTTGTGAGCTCTGGGAAATCCCAGGGTGGAAGGCAGAATGTGACAAAGCAGCTAACTATATTACAAATATATAAAACAACCTCACTGAAGGAGGTGGGGGAATAAGTTGCAGAACTAAGTAAATTTGGAAATGAGTGGTATCTGTACACTAATGGCAAAAGAAGCTGTACAGAAACACTAAGCTTTAGTTGATAAAATTCTTTCCTTTGGGGGTATGGGCTAACAACTATGATATTTTTATATGTGTACACAGGAAATGAACCATTAAATAGAGAGCGAATGGGGAGAGCTAGGATTGTCACTGTTGGAGTGGAAGCTCATAGTTAAGCAAGGGAAGGAAGCCCGAATGATGCATGTGGTGATGGATTAGAGTTGGAGACGTCAGTATGAACTCATGTTTAGCTTACTATATAGACACAGATGACTGCATATAGAAATATTTTTAGATATTTGTATACACATTGTTTATCATACAAACCTATAGCCCTTTGCTTTGTTAACTTAATGATCTCAAGGAGACTGCAGCAAGCAGTGGCTTGAAGCAAGATCTTAGTTCCCTGCCCAGGAATTGAACCTGGGAAGCCTGGGTGAAAACCAGGAACCTTAGCCTCTAGACCATCAGGGCCTAGAGGCTAGCAGCAAAGTTTCCCTGGCTCTTGCCCCCAGTGAAAAATGAATTTCTTAAGGAGGCAAAAACTGTAAAAACAGGTACAAAGTTTATTGTTAGAGACATAGCACAACAAGTGGGAGAGCACAGAGAGAAACTGTTTGTTTATTTAAGACAGAAGCAAGGCAGAGATACACACCTGGAGAGAAAGGGTGTGGGTATCCTCCCTAATGAGGAGGAGTGTAATAATGAGGTGGTTAAATCATTTATATAGGACAGTTCTTCTGGGTCTTTGTTTACCTTTGGCCAGTTATCTGGTTTCTTTTTCCACACCTGACCTGTCCTAGGTCCCTCCCGACATGTGTGCACATATTTTAGCCAAGATGGATTCCAGTGCAGAGGCCTAAAGGAAGGTCAACAACACACATTATGGGGTGGCATCCCCTCCCTTTTGACCCCCAAGGAGCTTTCCTGTGCATGTGCTGGCTGGAAGGTCTCCCTGACCTCAAAAATGAGAAATATGTGGTCTCTTTATCTTCTATCCAAGCAGGACTCAGCTCTTCCTTGCTCCTGCCATTATCTTTATCTTGGAGAATCTGTCCACAGGGGACAGATTCCAGCTGCTCAGCCTGGGGCCCATCTGCCTCCTGCCTCGGGAGGAGGTAAAGAAGCAACAGCACCCTAGCAGCAATGAACACACGTACTAGCCAGATCTTGTTTTCTAACATCATTCTCCAGTGAGGGAACCAGGGCCCCTTGAAGATACAGTTGAGCGGAGACTGGGACAAGAAATGTTCAAGATCAGACTGGATCATCTTACAGTACCATAAATAAAGGAAGGGCCAAAAGTGAAAAGAAGAGAAAACTAAAAACATTATATGATGCCATCATGATAGTTCACATTTTCCCCACTCAGGGTAACAACAGCAAGATCACAGCTTCAGTCTTAGTTTGCAACAATTGGTTTTGTATTATTTTACTGAGTACTGCTCCATTGCATAAAAAGAATGTGAAGAAGAAAGCATGTTGTAACCTTCTACTACAAAAGCAAATCCAACATCTTCCTAAGCACATGTGGGTCAGTGATTTTGTCAAGTAGTATCGCGGGTTTAATATCATCATGTTAATTATAATTGCATTATTATTATCTTCACTTTAGCATTTATGAATAGATATTGTTCAATATTTTCATTTGGGATGTGAAACACCTTGACTATGAAGAGAAAATCTGAGAAAAGGGAAAATGCCAAAAATATATTTAAATGTAATGTCTTAAGAATACAAAGAATCTCTTCTATCTTACTCTTGGTCCCGGAGGAACAGCAAGAATTGGGAAAGGATGACAAGGCTTAAAGCACACGATCTGCACAAGCAAGTGGCAACTAGGAAATAGTCCTATGTCAAGAAGTTGAAAGCCAATGGCAAAGGTGAGCAGATGTCTGGGAATGACTGTGAGACCTGCCAGAGAAACACTGAGATTTATTCAGGCCAAGTTCTTTGATGCATTCTTCTTAAAGTTTTCATAAGAAATCATTTTTTCTTTGTTTCAAAAATGTCATTTTAAACATACAAATACTATTAGAGACATGCTGGCACTTTTAAAGACAGACCTTGGACTAGGGTGAGGCAAATGAGGCAGCTTGGGCACAAAATTTAAGGAGGTTCTTGCTCTCAGGGTCACAAAAGTGTCAAACTTTCACTGAGAATGAGTGTCTCATTGAACATACACCCTGTACACCGCATTGGCCTCACTGTAGTCTGGGTCTGGTTTTTAAAATTGACATTTATGTGCTAGATGTTATCTGACTACTTAAGAGAAGGAATACAACATTATTTGATATTTCTAAGTCAGTTTTTGGTCATTGTGCATTTTTGGTAAAACATTCCACTAGGTGCTTCTGGAGTGTTATAAAAGAAGGAAAATGCATGCATTTGGGGGAACAAAGCATATATATGAAACATAAAGGCAACATGCAGGTAGTAACATCTAAATATCACATGAAACAAATGGAGAGCAATAGCAAATTTATGTTTGGATACTGGCAAGCTAAAATTCCACACAGCAGTACTTGATAATAGAGATTCAGTGAGCGAATGGCCATTTAAAATTTGTATATCAGCTGAAAATAGTGTGTATTTTATTTCTATATCAGCTCATGAATGTGTATAGAACTTCAAGTGAATTTCTTGCTGTAAGACAGCTGCGGGTTTGTTTGTTTCCTTTTTTGACATTCCAACTTAAAATTAATACCTTCACAACTTTGATTTGCTGTAGATAAAGATTGTTATTTGTTTAACTATGCCCCCATGAGAAACAGTAATACTACACAGAGAGTGGAGAAATATTTGTATTAGTTTCACTTGAGATGATACTCCATTATTTGATAAACAAAACTTTAAGCTCCAGTCTTTCTTTGGACATTGCTCACTGAGCATTTGTCACACCATTTTATAGTTTTAAGGCTGAGCTTTTTTTTTTTTTTTAAATCATTGTTAGAAGTCCAAAGGAATATTACGAACATTCACAGACATGTTCCTTATAGAATGGTTATAGAAAATCTAGTAACGTCAGAAAAAGCAATGAGCAGTTGAACAATAGAGGAACAGAGAACTTAAAACTATGTATGTGTGAGAGACAGACAGCCAGAGACACAAACAGAGGCAGAAAGAGACAGAGAGAATAAATTTCATTTAAATACATCTGTCTCTTTTCTGAAGTCAGAAACCTCTTATTTTGTAACCTCTTTGGGAGCCCAGGTTTCTGAACGCTCCTTCTTTTTTTGCCTGCCCTTTACTCATGGATAACCTCAAGCAATATTTAGCCCTTGGAGATTTGGAATTGCTCATATTTCTGGGTCTGTTATCGCTCTGGTGAAATTCTCTCTCATTAGTCTCTTCTTGTCCTTTCAATGCCAAATCTTCAATTGGGTGCTAACCCTAATGCTGTAGCTAACACTCTTATCTCGAAGTGCATTATGCTTGTTATGGCAAAGCTTTGCAAGACTATTTCACTTATTAAAGTACCCCTTTTGGATATGGTTGCCAGTTCAAATACAGGGTACCAAGTTTTATTTGATTTTCAGATAAATTGGTCTCCTTCTACCCCCAGTATTTCAGGGGACACACATATTAAAAATTATTCTTTTGCCGAAATTCTAATTAAATGGGGCATTTTTAATTTTTTAAAAACAGTTTTGCTAGACCCACCAATCTTACTTCCAGGTAAAAGAAGAGAGCATTTATGCAGGACTTATGTGCACGCCCTACTTTCACAAATCTTGTTCTATTTAATCCTCATAACAACCCTGTGATGTATGAATAATCATCCCCATTTCATAAATGAAATAAGCTCAGAGATTTGCACAAGGCCATAAAGCTAATAGCCGGCACATTCAGGATCAACTCCTGCTCTGATATGAAACACAATAGGCCTTTCCCTCTATAAACCTGCCTCTCCTTCAGCCTTTCCTGTTTTCACTGCATAATAGAAAACAGATAAAAGGAAGGTTAGATCTTCTTCTCCAATGTGAGTTTCAAATCCTTTTTCCCTATTTAAAATTTAAATTATGAAAAATTTCAAGCATTCACACAGATAAAGAGAATAGTACAGAGAACTCCCATGAACTCATCACCCAGCCTACACAATTATCAACAGTTTTCCCAGTCTCATTTCATCTGTTCATTGTCCCTCTGTTTTTTTCAAGCAAGTACAAGACATCATGCCATTTAAACTCTTACCCTATTATTTTCAAAAACTTGGTCCATAATTAAATAGTTGACTAAATAACCATTCTTAAGTTATGCTAGCATTCATTGTCTTTAGTCCTAATTACTCTATGTTCCCTTCTGTCAGCCTAATTACTTTCTTAATTTGAGATTGTTTCCCTTCCCAAAGTGGTACTCTTTAGCAATTTGAGCTATCTAATTTAGGATTAGGTCTCCTCGAAACTGGTACTCTTTAGCAAAAACTTTATTAAACATAGCTTTGCTTTCTTAGAATTTAAAAAATATTCTTAAATATTTATATTTAAGATATATATTTAAGATATAAGATATCTTATATCTTATAAGATATATGAGATATATATATATCTCTCTTATATCTTATAAGATATATATAAGATATATATTTAAGATATATATTAAGATATATTTATATATAAGATATATTTATATCTTAAATATACAGAATCACACACACAATAGTACAGTTATTAAGAAATTGTTTCTAAATCATGACAAGATAACTTCTGTAGAAGTTGGTTTAGGGGTACCCAAGCACTTCCAAAACCTATTGAGCACTCTAAGTTTGACAATAAGCTTCTCTTTTGGATAAAGTGGTGAAGTGAATTTCTGTCCTTCTACCTTTACAGAAATGAACTCATCAGGGAACTAAATGGTATATGGAACTTTGGCTTTAAATGCAATGTGGAAAATCTTACCAGAAATACACAGAAGCAGTGCCTGGAAGAAAACGAAACAAAACTGGTCTCCATCCTTAGTAGAGCATAATTAGAATAATGTTAAAGTGGAATCAAGTTAGCCATCATATAACTCTTGTACTGCATAACCCACCACTGTGCTTAATCAGAAAAAAAAAAAAGATGGGGGAGGGGGTAAAATGTATGTTTTGCAAAATGCTTAGACATTCTTTAATAAATAAAGTTAATGCTGTCATTAGTGGCAGCTCTAAGCAAAACTTTTATCTTTTTTTTCCTATGGATAAGCACTCTTTGGGGAGATGAATATTGCTGCAGTCATATTGTGCTTTCAGTTAATGAGATGTGGGTTCTATTTTGTTAGAGTTTTATGGTAATGAAGCTTATAATTTACTGACAAACTGGCTTGCTTTCAAAACATTCTCTTATTGCACTTTTTTTTTTTTTTTCTGTCAGAAACATTGATGTGCTAATTTGTGGGTTTATGGCAGCAGATGTGTACCTTCACTAAAAGGCTGCTGGAGTGAGGGGAAAGGACAGGAGGGAAAAGGAAGAAGGGGAGCGGTGTTCAGAGTTTTCAATTGGTAATAAAATCCATACACAAATGATAAAATGGCACTGTTTAGTTGAAACATCCATGACCTCATTATGTTATCTGAAGTATCAAATATTTCTCACTAAAATTTGGTTGAGTTATAGAGATGCTAAGTGCCAAATCCCTTTACCCACTGTGGAAACTGAAAGGCAAAATTTGTCATTTAAAATTCAATAGCTGTAACAGGAAGTCATTAAATTTAAACTAGGTGAAAAACACTTTCCTCCCCTAAAAGGGCAGAAGATATTTTCTTTCTAAGTAAGGCACACTGAAATTATTACCAGTGACTTTACAGTACAGATTTTCTGAGTTCTGTTTTTTTTTCTCCAGCTCTGAAATTTTATGACTCATAGGGGTAAAAACATTACTCCCAACTTGCAACCCCACTTCTGTTACTGCCAGCTAAGTGAGGTGTGTAACAGAAATCATGGCATCTTGAGGTTTCCTTTGGTAGAAAATTGAAATATTCCAATCACATGTTTATGATTTGTAATAGAGGACATAAAACCACGATGATTTTGCAAACACCCTCATTAAACACAAAACGAAGCACAAATCTCTGTGTAACACATGTAATGAGAAACAAATGAAGAAAGAGTAAGCTGTTTATAGTGCTTTCTGTCTTCGTGGGGGTTAGGAAACAAGGAGGAGACTGAAGTGGAAAACATGGATTCAGTGAGGGCTAAAAACTATCAGTTGAGAGGTAGTTGTTGAAAATCCCAATCAGTTGAAAAAGTAGCTCCCGGAAGGTTCATTATAGTTACTTGAGGAAACTGAACACAAGAATCTCAGTAAAAACACTCACTCTGTTCTACCTTTATGCTGAGATGCTTTTCAGTACGTGTGCAACCAGATAATAAACTCTTATTTTCAGTGAATTCCTGGACATTTAAAATCCATAGGAAACAGAGTGGTTGAAAAGTTCCAGAATATTTACAACAGGTAGAGTCCTTGCCCTCAAAGACTTTGTAATCTATCTGGAGAGAGAAAATAATTGTATAACAAGTACACATGAGTATAGCAATAAACGTCAAGGATTTGAACAAAGAATTGCTTATGTAAGAATACAATTTAACCAAAATAGGGCATTTAATGATATGAACAGCCCTCGTTTTCTTTGTTCTTAATCATCGACTGCTTATTAAGACCCCATCCAAACATATGTATTTATTCACTGAGCTTTTTTGAGATCCTGTTTTATGTAATCTCTGCCAGAGAGTGAGCACTCAACATTTATTTCTTAAATGCATCACATTATTCCAGAATTTGAGAGCTATTCAAAAGAGTAGGCACCATTTCAACAATTAACACACCTTAGCTCGCTACAAAAATTGAAGGAAAAAATGTTTCCGCCTTCACAAACTGTGGCTAGTTGAAACTCTTTGAATGGGATGCCTCTTTGCAGCTAATGTTGTAAAGGGTTCTCCTCCTCTTTTTACTCCCCCTTTCCTTCCGTCTTGTTTTTTAAAAAGTTCACCTTACCCACTTGAGCAGGAATGAAGATCTTCTCCACTCCCATCCTCCCCATTTAAAGCTATTGATTACAAGAGAAAAACAGGCAGAAGGAGTAATTACTTTAATGTTGTTTTTATTATTTTCTTAATTACATACTGAGAATTCAACATATGGCATTTTAGAATTAAAAATAGAAACCTGAACTTAAATGTAATGGGTAAAATAAAAATAAAATCTATCTCTCTGTTCTATATTATGCTCAATTAGGGGTTTCTGGGAAATAATAATCAGAGTAATAATAATAATGTTAGTGATGATGGCAAAATGAATAATAGTTAATGTTTATTGAAAACTTACTATATGTCAGGCATTGTTCCATGTGATTTATGTTCAATCCTCATATCAACTCTATGGATTAGATATTGTTATTGTCATCCCCGTTTTATAGACGAGAAAGCTGAGGTACAGAGAAGTTAAGTAATATACTCAGAATTGTTGAGGAAGACAAAGAAGAGAAATACTTTAGGGATGGGTTAGTATATGCAAGGAAGAAGGCAGAGGGGAGATCACTGGGGTTTAAGGTGAGTATCGTGGGTGTTTACTTTGAGAGATTCGTAGTGCTGTCACCCAATGACCTGTATTTGTCTTAAAAATATTAAGAACTAGAGAGATTCTTTGAATGCTCTTAATGGTTCCTGTTAGCTATCTGAGATAGCCCGAGGCCACTTCAGGGTTAGCCAGGAAGCCCAATACTTATTTGTGGATAGAGGCACCCTCCCCTGGACAGTGCTGGAAATGCACTAGGCTTTATGACGTTCAAGCAGGAGAAAACTGCAGAAGGACAAGTAGGGACAAATTATGGAGGCATTTGAATTTAGGTATTAAGCAGAAATTAAAAGTAGTATCCTAAAAACTGGGCTTTAGACAATTAATCTGACAGCTGAATTCAGAATTAAAAGGGGAGACATGAGAGGCAGTGAGATTAGTTACAAAACTCTTGGATTGCAATGAGAAAAATCTATAAAAGGAGAATAGGAGCAAGAACTTGGGGAATATTTGTGATATTGTCCAGACATCACATTTCATGTTAAATGTCTGAAGCCCTGATGTCTCTGTTTTGTAGCCTATGAACGAATGCAAAGTATAAGTGTCCATTTTTTTTGTTCTTTTCGCTGTGTTGTGTTCTACTACATATAATACTTTTATGAGATGAAAAGTAAGTTAATTATCTTTGATTCATATCATACAGTGTGACTGCGCTAAGAAAACATAAAAATGTTCTACCCAGTCTGAAGATGGGTACCAGTCTTCATTCAGTGCAGAACATCTCATCTTAAAAAAAAAAAAGTCTTAAAAAAGAATAGTCTTAAATGTTAAACTTGTAGGTCATATGTACACAAGATTTTTATTCATGTAATTATTGGGAAATAGCTCCATATCGACATGTTCTGAAAGCTCTGAGGCTTTTATATCAAATACATTAACCTAACACTGACACAGAATTAGAAAACATAATAATGTAATTTGTAATAAAATAATGTTATTTTTACCAGTGGAAAACAGAGGATTCATATTATTAAACATAAGATAAAGTCATTTTATTTGAGTACTGATTTTTTTCTTTTTTAATTAATTAATTAATTAATTAATTAATTTTTGGCTGCATTGGTCTCTGCCACTGAGCGCAGGTTTTCTCCAGTTGCAGTGAGCGGGGGCCGCCCTTTGCTATGGTGCCAGGGCTTCTCATTGCAGTGGCTTCCCTTGTTGCGGAGCACAGGCTCTAGGCACGCGGGCTTCAGTAGTTGCGGCTTGTGGGCTCCAGAGTGCAGGCTCAGCAGTTGTGGCTTGTGCGCTCCGGAGTGCAGGCTCAGCAGTTGTGGCGCATGGGCCCAGCTGCTCCACAGCATGTGGGCTCCTCCCTGACCAGAGCTCAAATCCGTGTCCCCTGCATCGGCAGGCAGACTCCCAACCACTGCGCCACCAGGGAAGCCCTGAGTACTGATTTTTGTGCAACTACTGTTATACTAATATTAAAAATAATTAATATATATTTTATTCAAAACTACATTTTGTAGTAGAGTGAGGAGAGATTTAGGAGAGGTGATGGAAAGAGATTTAAGTGGGACACAAGAAAACAGGATTGTATTTCCAACTATACCACTAACTGTGAGAACTTGGGCAAGTCATAGCACCTCTGAACCTTATCTTCTTTGTTTGTAAAAAGAAGGGGTTGGAGTACATGCTGTCTAAGTTTCCTTTCAACCCTAATATTAAATAAGCATCTTGAAACTCTGCCTGGATGCATTAAATTTTTTTTTAAACACTCTACATAGTTACCCTGAAAGTAATAAGATTTAAATGGCACTTAAGCTTTGAAATAGAAATGAAAACTTCAGCATTGGTGTATTATAAAATTTTTGAGGGTCCCCATTCCTGTCTGAGCATTGATTCTTGCGATCTTTCTTTTTCACTAATAATAATTGTATGGCCACAGTAAAACCTTCTCAAGGTAATTGTTAAAGCTTTATTGACCAACAGGAGGACATGTCTTGGCAGAGAGATGTGAATTATAAATATTTAAATTAAAATGGACTTTTCGTATAATCTGTACAGACCAGTCACTCACCTGGGCATTATGACATGCATCATTAACCCTTTGAAACTTATGAAATAAAAAAGGCTAGTAAATAGACCCATGCATGACTGGCCTGCAAAAGAGAATGGGCACCAGTTTCATGGTTTTAACCCTTTCCACCTTCTTCTTTGGCTCTTGAAATTAGTATTTCTTAATATTGTATAGGAAAATAAGCATTAGACCTGGAGGTTGAAGGCCCGAGTTCAAATTCTCTTTCTGGTAACTACTGACTAAGTCCTAATTTTCTCAACTATTCAATGGACAGAGATGATGAAACCAGCTTTACCTACTTCACAAGATTGTTGCAAATAAGAAAGTTGATGGAGGAGATTATCAGCGGACACAACTATCCTTTGACCTGAGAGCCGGACCCAGGCAGTCAGATGTTCTTCACCCCCTCCCCATCCTTGGAATGTACATTCTATGCACAGTTTCTTCAGTAGGAGTCACTTCAAGGACATATCCTTGAGAGAGTGAGGTGTTACTGAGACCATTTGGACTATGTATGTGACTAAACCCCATTAAGTCCTCTATTTAAACTCAAGATTCTGGAGGGCTGGTGTGGAGATCTACTTGTCTTGTGGTCACCCAAGATAAGTCTGTATGTAATTTCCCTTGCTTATTAAAACTTCCACCTACCAATCTGAGGTGGGCTGCCTCTTTCTTCTATCTCTCTTAGCCCTCCGTGTATGGGGGCCAGTTTCAGATTTCACCCAAGGAGCTCTTGAAATCTCGAACCAACAGAAGGGTTTTATAAAGTGTGAAAAAATATCATAATGCAATATATTAGTAACTCTTTTTTATGTGTTAAGGGATTATGACTTGACTAAATAACAGGTCCCAAAGAGCTCCCTACAAAATGCTTTGATTTTCTTGAAAGAAACAAGATGTTGAACTATCACCATTTGATATAAAGCATCTCTGAAATAATCTTTATCTGCCCATGAATTTTCTAACATCCTAATATACCAGAATTCACTTGGAGATTTTAGAGTTTATAAAACATAATCCTGAAAAATGCAGAGTTAAAATTTTCGATCAAATATTTACTTTTTCCAGTCACTCTAGGATCATGTATTCAAGAAAAGCTTCACTTCTCTGGTCAAGGAGCTATCTATGAATGAGCATGCAATAGCGCTCATGTTAGAAAAAAATATGCGTAGTCAGGATTATTTACATTCTTCGTTAGTTTTCCAACCTCAGGTTAGGTTACAGATGAACGGAACATTATTGGTTTGGAAAAATATATATTGATGCAGTCAAGTAAAGACAGAGTGTGTGTTTTTACAAACATAATATTATGTTATGAGAGAACTTTTTAATTGTAATTACGAACTTAGCACCCTCTAGGACAAACATCTCCCAATTATCTCATTTTGTGCTTCATCCATTATGCAACTCTGTCAAAAGAGCTCTCTGTTCCTCCAAGGCAATTGATTAACATTGACCAGTTTTTCCTCACTTTCGGTTCAAAGTAATGTAGTGAGATTAACAACACAATTATTTGCAGTGGGTTGAGTCTGTTATTTAATTAAAATAAAAGCTTTCCATGAAAAGCAGCTTGTTTGCACAAAAACAACAGAGTAGAACTGATTCTTGCATTTTAATTTATGGAGAAGTGATTTAATTCCTTTTTATACGAGATAAGAGAATGTTCCTTTTGCCATCAGTGTGGGATTTTTGTGTGTGTGGTGGTGGAATCAGAGGAAGATAGAGTAATTTTGCTTCACAAACTTATTTGTAACAGAGAGAATTTGCTAATTTGACATGGTAGTAAAAGCTTGAAATTGTCCTAAATTATTGTGACGTGAGCCTGCAGTGCCTAATTATTTCTTTAATCATTATGCTAGTAATTGCATTCTGTATTTCTTGAGGAAAAAGAGGGGGCAACAGAAAGATAAAATAAGAACGAAATCACTAAAAAGAAATATCTTTAACTACAATTTCAATGGCCATTCCATTACTCAAGTCAATACAACATTTGTGGAGTCTTTTCACCCTTTCTCTCAAGTCACCGTCAAAAATTTTCATGTTAATTGTGTTTGCACATGTTTATCTGTAAATGTTAATACAAAGTTAGTACGTACAGCTTCTGAGAAAGTGAACAGTTTCCAGAAGTTTTGGAGATGCTTTGATGAGGTTTCCTTCCCAAAATTTAAATTTACACTTTAATTATATTTTTTCTATAAACGTCATCACACATGAGCGCCGAGAGTCTAGCTGTTTGAGGGGAAATAATGCTTTACAATAACTACCTTTGGTTGACAAGTTAAGCAATTGATACATTTTCAATTATAACACCTTGGAGCTTTTAAAGAAGTATCGTAACTTTAAGCAATGAGAACCTCTGAAGCAAGACTTTCTATTGCTTTTTGTCAGGTTGATATAAATTTGCCGCAGGCAGCGCTACTGGCCAAAAACCAATTTGAGTAGATTAAAAACCAAGGCAGATGGGCTTCTATAAGTTGAGAGTGATCAATTCATGGATAGTTTTCATTGTAACTAGTTTTGACCATTATTTAAAGTGTAATGTATTATTTAACCAAGCTCTTCTATTAATGGCTCATTTTTATGAATTCCTTATTAATGACTCAGGAAGAGCTGAAAGATCCTATGGAGCCGCTACAATTAACAAGCGAAAATGAATCCTAAGATATGCTCGCTAAATCTCTTTCTCTCTCTCTCACATATATCATCTATGGTATATTTGTGTATATTATACATATATCTATAGACATAGATATTTAACTGTATTTATAAGGTATGCATGCAGTATGCATCTATTTTTCCATTGGGCAAAGGCTACTTTATGGCACAATCCTGATTGAATCTATAAACTTTCTTAAAAGGCTTGAAGATTATAAAAACGATGCAGCGAAAAGTAAGAAGCAGCCCAGTGTAGTAATGAGGAGGCAGTCATGCTTCAGTGATTTTCTTAAAAGTGTGGATATTCCCTGGATATACTAGAAAGAGTAGCTCCTATAGGAAATATAAGAGAAAGAAAGCTGTGTCCCAAGAAATGGAATTATAACTGGAGTACCATTTCTTAAGGCAATAAATCATAATGTACATCTCTGCTCTAATTTAATATCCCAACAGCATCCTCTTCTAGTATCTCTTCCATATTCTTCAGAACAGCCCTGTTCCCATATCCTCATTGGCTACCTAACATCTTTTACTTTTCAACCAAGTTCAACCCTTATTAAAACTTGCTATGAAGGGAAAAGCTAAGAAACCTTTTTGTCGTAAGATGCTTATTCATTCATTTTTATTCTTTCACTCAAAAAATATTTATTAAGGGCTTAAGAAGTGTCAGACACTAGATGCTAAGCAGGGGTTTAGTGAGGTCTAAAAGCTTTCACGATTTTGATAGGCCCACTTGGCAAAAAAGACTGCAAAATTATAAATACAAAATTACATGCAGTGCCTTGAAAAGGGCCTATGCAAATGAGAGTCTCTGAAGTTTAAGTTTCATTAGCCTCATAGCAGTAATTCCAACTCTCATGCTAGTGATACAAGAGTGACACAATGGGGGGCTTCCCTGGTGGTGCAGTTGTTGAGAATCCGCCTGCCAATGCAGGGGACACGGGTTCGTGCCCCGGTCCAGGAAGATCCCACATGCCGCGGAGCGGCTGGGCCCGTGAGCCATGGCCGCTGAGCCTGCTCGTCCGGAGCCTGTGCTCCGCAACGGGAGAGGCCACAACAGTGAGAGGCCCGCATACTGAAAAAAAAAAAAAAAAAAAAGAGTGACACAATGGACAGAAAGTTCTGCCTTCATGGAACTGGTATTCTAATAGAGGAGTTTTAAAATAAACAAATAAATATGTTCAACGATGTCATATATAAAGAAAAATTGATAGCGTTAAAAGGTTTGCAAGTGGTGGGTTGCTGTTTTAGATAAGATTCTCAGAAAATACATCTCAAGAAAGTGACATTTGAGCAGAAGCCTTAATGATTTAATGGAATGAGACTTGGTTGTAGGCAGAGAGTACAGAAAGTGTCAAAGCCCAGATATGAGAGCGAGTTTGGTGTGTTCCAAGGAATATCAAAAAGACAGGGTAGGGGTGGGGCAAGTCAAGGTAAGTCTTGTAAGCTATGATAAATTTTAGGTTTGTTTCCAGTGATGGAAAGTTTCCAGTGATGAAAAACCACTGGAAGTGTGGACCAAGAAATGCCCTGATTTACTTTTATGCTCTGGCTTCTTTTTGGTATGAGGCATAAATTCTGATGAAGCTTAAAGCAGTACTTCTTAAGTAGTTATCCCAGTATTACCAGGACCAGAAGCCCTTTAATTGTTATAATTAGAGTCAGTTTCTGAGCTGACTAAGAACAGAGCCCTTCTCCAAACTTGAGACTACCCCTGTTGCCCTATCCACCTCCAGTTGCTGCCATGCATTAATTATGGATTTTGTTATCAATTCAGATCTTGGTGTGTCATTTCTGGCTGTCATATCTCATTGTCTACCTATGTGCCAAGACCTTTGAACACTAACTATCCACCTAAATGTACCTCAATTTTCTTCCTGATGTTTGCATCTCCCATGGTTATTTAACTATGTGACTTGTCTTAATATATGCATCCCAGTAAGTGCTCCCTTACTGTCTTTAATTCGCAGCCTATGAAATTCAAATGCTGTACAGTTGTTTGAAAAACAGAAGATCTAAAAGTGATACAAGAAACGTGTGTGTGTGTGTGTCTATCTGTGTGTGTGAGAGAGAGAAAGAGAAAGATGTGGCTATGTAAACATAATACTAATCAGTTAGCATTATATATGCTAACTACTTACAATTTATGCCTATTTATTCTGAAAAATATTCGTGAATGCCATTAAATATACATCAGATTAAGTTGGTTATAAGTGTCATTTGATTAAAATAGTAACTGGTATGTATATGTATAGTCAGACTTCTTAGTTTCTTATTCATGTACTAAAGTTGCTTTTCCATGAGTCAAACAAAATAAAGGAATTAATGGTCTAAAATGGTATCAACATATCTGAAAGGCAGCATGTTTTCTTTTGGGAACCCAAACTGGATTATGTTGATTCTTTAAGTGAACAGAGTGAGTTCCCTGATTTGGTTGGTGCTAGTGTATCCTTAGTTCTTACAAAATCCTAAAGAAAACCAGTTGTGTAAAAGGTACACTGTTTTCTTTTTCTAGGGAGTGGTTTTCTGGAATTTGTTTTGTGATTTTTACATTTTACATTTTATGTGGCAATTCTTTACTTTATAAAAGCAATAATTAGCTCCGGGAAGCTTGTTATGTTAATTGCATTATTGATTTGTAATGAAAAGAAAATAGAAATGCAGTTATTACCTGAAGTGACAGAATAGAGTATCAATTCCTACTGTCATCACTGAAGCAAAATCTAAATTACCAAAAAAGGTGAATGTTACCATACAATGGAGTGATAGTCTCCTCAACAAATGGTGCTGAAACAATCAGACATATACATGCAAAAAAATAAAATCTAGATACAGGCCTTAAACATTTCACAAAATTACCTCAAAATGGATCATAGACCTCAATGTACAATACAAAACTATAAAACTCTTGGGAGATATAACATAGGAGAAAACCTAGATGACCGTAGGTATGGTGTTGCCTTTTTAGATACAACACCAAAGGCATGGCCCATGAAATAAACGATTGATGAGCTAGCTGGACTTCATTACAATTAAGAACTCCTGCTCTGTGAAAGACAGTATCAAGAGAATTGAAAGACAACCACAGACTAGGAGAAAATATTTGTAAAAGACACATCTGATAAAGGACTGCTATCCATGATACACAAAGAACACTTAAAACTCAAAACTAAGAAAACAAACAATGTGATTAAAAAATGGCCAAAAGCCTTTAACAGACACCTCATGGAAGAAGATACACAGATGGCAAATAAGCACGTGAAAAGATGTTCCACATCATTTGTTATTAGGAAAACGCAAATTAAAACAATGAGATATCACTACACATCTATTAGAATGGTCGAAATCCAGAACACTGAGGACACCAAATGCTGGCAAAGATGTGGAGCAACAGGAACATTCCTACATTCCTCCTGGGAGTGCAAAATCATACTGCCACTTTGGAAGACAGTTTAGTGGTTTCTTACAAAACTAAACATACTCTTACCATAAGATCTAGAAATCACACTCCTTGGTATTTACCCAACGGAGATGAAAACTTATGTCCACCAAAAACCCTGCACATGGATGTTTATAGCAGCTTTTCATCATTGCCAAGGCTTGGAAGCAACCAAGATGTCCGTCAGTAGGTGAATGGATAAATAAACTGTGGTACACTCAGACAATGAAATTTCATTCAGCGCGAAAAAGCAATGAACTATCAAGCCACGAAAAGACATGGAGACATGGAGGAAAGTTAAATTGCCTATTACTAAGTGAAAGATGCCAATCTGAAAATGCTACATACTGCGTGATTCCAGCAACGTGACATTCTGGAAAAGGCAAAACTATTGAGACAGTAAAACGATCCATTGTTGCCCTGAGTTAGTGGGTTGTGAGGGATGAATGGGTGGAGGACAGAGGATTCTTAGGGCAGTGAAAATACTCTGTGTGATATTATTATAATGGATATGTCATAATACTTTTATCAAAACCCAAAGAATGCACAACACCAAGAGTGAACCCTAAGGTAAACTATGGACATTGGGTGATTAGGATGTATCATCCTTAGTAAAAAATGTACTATTTTGGTGAGTAATGTTGATAATGAAGGGAGCTGTGCATGCAAGAAGGTAGGGGGTATATGAGAATTCTCTGTACTTTCCTCTCAATTTTGTTCTAAACATAAAACTGCTCTAAAAAAATAGTCTTTTTAAAAAAGGTGAACGTTACATTGATTCAAATAATGTGAAATGAATGTGATAGTATTCTGCTTTCATGCATGATATAGCTACCAAAAATCTTATGGAACCCATTTTAAAATAATTTTATTTACTATTCTAGCCTTAAATTATTAAATTGGATAAGTTTCTTTAAATTTTTCTCAATGTGTGGAACAGTCTCAATCAACCAGTGTATTGGTTTCTTGTAGACGTAGACATCAACTTGGTATGGACCAGGAAGTATGCACTTGGACATATCAGTCTTTTCTAAGTCTGACGGGGGAACAATAGATTGCTTTTCAGATCTAAGCTGTCATAAAATTTAATTAAGAATGGAATCTGGGCTTCTGTGATGGCGCAGTGGTTGAGAGCCCGCCTGCCGATGCAGGGGATACGGGTTTGTGCCCCGGTCCGGGAGGATCCCACGTGCCGCGGAGCGGCTGGGCCCGTGAGCCATGGCCGCTGGGCCTGCGCGTCCGGAGCCTGTGCTCCGCAACGGGAGAGGCCACAGCAGTGAGAGGCCCGCATACCACAAAAGAAAAAAAAAAAAAAAAAAAGAATGGAATCAGTTATATCAAGGTAAGAGCTACAAGTGCTGCCCTGTGAGCTATTTAAAGTTAGAGTATTTAACATAAGATTAGTCAAAGCAGGTAAAAACATTTTGCTAGAAAAACACAATACCAAGGTCTCAGTTCTGGTTTCTAACTCTGAGTTGGCACATGACTTATTCTACTGATAAGTATCTAGATTAAACAGGCAGTAGGAATGCAAAACTGAGAAACTCAGCCTACCAGTGCATTTAGTACTATGTATTAGGAATGTGCATAATAGTGCCAGAAAGAGGACTTATTATAACACTCACAATTTCAAACTATTGTGATTCCAATAAGTGTTTAATGCTCTATTATCTTAACATTCATACCATCTACACAGACTATTTTAATGTATTGAAATGACCAGTCAGTTCAACTTCTTACATCCCACTCCAAAAGATATTCAGTTAAAACATCTGTAAAACCAATTTGAGGAATATGTCCCTCTGCTATGTAACTTAATTTTATAATTTAATAAAAATGATCAATTGAGTAGCCCAATATAGAGATGGCTTGAAAAGTGATAATTTAACATAATACTGCCTACTTTCCTACAGCATGCATTTCAAGTATATCCAGCTGCTGATACAGTTGTCTAAAATGTTTTTTTCCATCAAAATTCTTCTAAGTAGAAGAGGGGGATTTATATATTCAGTGATCTGGCAGCATAATTAAAACTATCTCTAAGGCAGGTTTCTACGGATGGATTTTTGACAGCATGTCTATTTTCAATCAGTGCATACCATATAAACGTGAATGTCTCCTTGTATGCGGCTACATTCATAACTATAGTAATACCACATCTTGGCACTGTAAATTTGAGGTTGAGGTATGGCCAGCTGAGTTTTCATGAGTATCCTTTGTGTTTGGCCATCTAACTCTATTGTCCTGTTAGAACCAGTTAGCAACAAAATTGATCGTGTGCTAATATAAATGTGACTTGTTACGAGAAATGTGAAAGGTAATGTTTCAAGAGAAACCTGAAATTTGATTTTTCAAGGTAAACTCAAAGAGGAATGGTTAAAAGTATTGTGAAGCTCTACTGATTATTCTGTAGGTTTGGATCACAGTTGAGCTTGATTTTATTCAAAGTTCTCGTTTAAGATAAAGTCACTGTTTGGTGTTGCTTCATGTTAGTGCCAGTCTAATGAGCAATTACAGAGAATGAAGTGGCAACAGTAGGGCATCCTGTAGGAGACAAGTCAGAGTCTCACACATGAGAATGTCAGGCAATGAAACCAAGTGCCTCCTTATTAGTAAGCCTGAAGTTTAATACCCAGTACTTTTCCTGATGTTCTGTTTGACCTTTGGCAAGTTGTTTTTATCTCTCTGCCTTATATCCAGTGTTGGAAAACAAGGGCAGCAAATAGTCTCTTCTGACGTGAAGGGCTGAAAAAAAAGAAAGATGTCTTTCAAACTTAGCATTATATGCCAAACTAAGCAGCCTGAAAGCTTTGTCATGTTGTTATTAATTATAATGAGTAATTATTTTTACTAAGCACTGTCCCTAACCCCTGGTCATAGGATATGCTTGTGTAGTCAGCATGCCAAGGATTGCAGTTCAACTAAAATAGGAAGGGGTTTCAAATCTGGCAATAGAAAGTGCATGCATCATAGCCCTTCTATGGGAAATGACCTATTTGTTCACAGACTTGCCAATCACTCTGGTCTAAATGGAGAGAGAGTTTTAGGGTCGCACTAAACCATTTATTACTGCTGGCTCTAATATCAAATGAGCAAGGAAAACAAACCCCTATCCAGGTGGAAATTAGTGTCACACTCTTCCTCTGCTTTTCAAATCATCAAAACCAAGTGAGTCCTCAAAGCCTGACTGTTTCACAAGCACCTTCTAATGGATTTCAGTAATATTTTTGGTTTTATTTCTTGGAAGTATAGCTTCACATTTGTAAGACAAAATGTGTTGGCAATTCAGGTGGCTTTAAAATGAATATTTGCCTATGAAGCGTTTTTGGTTTTTTTTTTTTTTTTTTGGTCCCTCATCAACCCATGTCATCCTAAAATGTGCAGTAGCAGTCTCAGACACTGACTTTTCCATACTGAGGTTGTTTAAAGATTCCTAGCAAAGTCTGTGGTTTTTGCCAATGTATATCACACCAATACATCAAATTTAGCCAGGCTAGAATGCCCTTATGCTTATAAGGCTGACTATTTATTCCTACTTTCCCTCCTCTTCTGATCTCACCAACTCTTAGCAATACTCTACATGGGGAGGAAAGAAATTAAGGGACATTTATGTAAATGTGGGGATAGCCATGGAAGATATTTGAAAAATTTGTACCTCTGGAGTGGCTGCAATGGTACTAAAGCCTTCCAAAAATTCCATTATTATTGCGAGCACTTGTGTAATTTTCTTTTCTTGGATGTCATAAATGAACCTTTCCCGTATCAGTTTTTACCAAAAGTTAAACTAATTATATCCATCATTGGTAGTTTTACTGGTTTAAGGTAGAAAAGGATACAAAGGAAAAGGATGGGATAAGGAGAGCCTTGCATATAAGTCTAAACTTCTGCAACCAGAAATTTTCTAACGCACCTATATAATGAGAAATAGGAATTAGAATTTGAGCATGCTATACAATTGGATCTTAAAATGACTAGTCTTCATGGTATTTTTTCTGGAGAAGAAATATTTAATGCATGTTCAAAAATCCTAATTAGGTGCTTGGGTTTGGCAAGGACAGATTGGCTCTTCGAGCCCTTCCAAATTTGGGGGCTTCTGAGAACATTAATATTGAAGCTGAAGGAGATATGCAAGGCAGTCAGTTTGATGGAGAGGACTTTCTCATCATTTAAGAAGGGAGGTAAAAATGATGTCTCATGGCTGGCTCCCCAAATTTAAAATTTCAAGCATTAAGTATGACAACTAATTCTGTAGTTTCCTTCTGTACTGTGGATTACAGGAAAATATGAATATTTTCAACTTGTTATTCTCACATTTCACAATCAATTATTAAACACATTTTTAAAAATTTTATTTATTATTTTTGGCTGTGTTGGGTTTTTATTGCTGGGCCTCCAGCAACAAAACATGGGCCTCCTCTAGTTGCAGGGAGCGGGGGCCACTCTTCATTGCGGTGCACGGACTTCTCATTGCGGTGGCTTCTCTTGTGGCGGAGCATGGGCTCTAAGGCACACAGGCTTCAGTAGTTGCAGCACTTGGGCTCATTAGTTGTGGTTCACAGGCTCTAGAGCGCAGGCTTCAGTAGTTGTGGCGCACCGGCTTAGTTGCTCCACAGCATGTGGGGTCTTCCTGGACCAGGGATTGAACCCGTGTCCCCTGCATTGGCAGGCGGATTCTTAACCACTGTGCCACCAGGGAAGCCCTGTTAAACACATTTTAACTAAAGCTTTTAACTATTTATTCTGTTTTTTAGTTCACACTTACATGGATCCTTAACAAATTAATATTTCTTTTGGCATAGAAAGAAGTTTTATACACAGACTGTGATATTTGACTTCTGAAACCCTTATGGTTTCCATTATCATTTGCCCCGGTATCATCTCATCATCACTATTATAGTTGTTGAGAAGAACACCATGCAGTGGTCACCAATGCCAAGGAAGGATTTTGATTACATGAAGGATTAGCAAAGGCCATTATAACGCCAGCCACCAGGTTATAGAAGCCCAAATGTTTCTGCCCACTGCATCTTGATATCAGAGCTGCCAAGGAAAACACAGCACAGTCAAGCACTGGATGGACTAAGCTTTTATTCACCTAGAGAAGAGATAGAGCAAGATCAGCTCAACAGTGGACATCAGTCCTAATGCGTAGCACGTGGCCCAGGCTGCCAGTGAAAAGCAATGGATCTACTGGCAACACTCATTCCTCAGCAGAAGGACCTCTCTCCCTCCCAAAGGAGTCTGAAGTACTGAAAGCTGAGAGTGTGCCTGAAGGCTACTGTACTGTACTGTACTCACTTAAGCAGAACAAGGAAACAATTAGGTATTCCCACACAACGAGATAAGCCCAGCAGAGGCTATGTGGGCTCTTTATGTGTTGGTTAGGCAGTGTTCCAGGCCAAGGGGTCAAAACACTGTGCACATGCGACTGCCTTTTCCAACCATAATCAACCTCTCTTCAACATGTGAGATTCAGTGCCGCATATTTACAGAAGCTCACAAATTCAAACACCTCTATTATAAGTTATTAATAACTCACACACAGGTTAGCTAGATTACCTATTTAACTACCCATGTAGAAAAAAAAATTTTCTAAGTAACTTAACTATGTCAATTTCTAAGGTAATTAACTAGATTTACTTGAGTATGTTTAAAATAGTCAAGAAACTTCCCAAAGATTCTTGGGTATGTCCATGTGCTTTTGGACACCTCACATATTAACTACAAACAATTCTTATATATTGACTAAAACCCAGCATCGTATATAAATACCCATTTTTTTTTACTAGCTTTGAATCCTGAAAATGCAAGTACTTCTTTATTGATTAACATGACAGCTTAATGCCAACAGTTTATGAGACTATGTTAGATACTCCTTAAGACACTCTAGGGTGACACAAAGATGAGTTACACATAACCTCTAGACTCAAAGAACTTGTGACCCAAAGTGAGATCGTGACAACCAACTCTTGTTGCAGATGCTAAATGACCCATTTGTTTTACAGCTGAAGACTAAAATCAATTAATATTTACAATAATGGAAGAACAAAGGACAAGTCCATGCTGTTTTCTAGTTTTCTGTTTCCAAACCCTACTTGATTCAATAAGAGCATCTACCCTAAGACCATTAGTGTATGCAGTTGAATATTTTACAATGTTTGCCTTTAGAAGTCTTCTCTGTTCAGGACCATAGTACCAGGGTCAGCAAATGCACTATTTCTTCTGTTTAAGTGCAACCTCTTCCTCTGTGTGAATGACATTCTAATCCTCGTCTTGCTTTACTGAATTGCTGAATCTCTTCCTGGTAACTGTGATTACCAGTTATTGACTGACCACAATACAACAAACTGTGTCTCTTAGTGCATGGAACAGATTATTAAAAATAGAAATCCCATATTATTTTTTTTTCTTCTTTTTTTTAAGCTTCTTTACTGGAGAATAATTGCTTTACAATGTTGTGTTAGTTTCTGCTGTATAACAAAGTGAATCAGCTATACGTATACATATATCCCCATATCCATCTCCCTCCCACCCTCCCTATCCCACCCCTCTAGGTGGACACAAAGAACTGAGCTGATGTCCCTGTGCTATGAAGCTGCTTCCCACTAGCTATTTTACACTTGGTAGTGTATATATGTCGATGCCACTCTCTCACTTCATCCCAGCTTACCCTTCCCCCTCCCCGTGTCCTCAAGTCCATTCTCTACATCTGCGTCTTTATTCCTGCTCTGCCCCTAGGTTCATCAGAACTTTTTTTTTTTTTTTTTTAGATTCCATATATATGTGTTAACATACGGTATTTGTTTTTCTCTTTCTGACTAGCACGAATAGTACAGGATTACTATTCTATTTCTTTTGATGAGCTAATTTTGCCATTAAAAAGTCATTTTATTGTGGTTCCTTACAAACGTACACTTTTTGTTGTTTGTTTTATTTTAATAAGATGTGTTGCTTTTCCTGGATGCTGATTGAATGATAGCTTGCTCTTCCATTTGTTTTTTAACAGGACCATAGGATCGTAATAGGGGCGGAGCCAGTGTGCAGCACTTAGATTCTGCGTGCGGCCAGTTAGAGGTCCAGCTCCGCCAAAAGTCAGCCTGGCAGTGGTCCTCACAGCAGAGACTGGTGAGAAGAGGCTGGAAGGCCTGGAGGCCTAAGGGGCTGGAGCAGGGGCCGGAGGGAGTTGAGCTTCTCCCTGGCATGATGCTAGTTTCTGTCTTGGTTGGGGACATGGCCATAACCTGAGGGGTTGGATCCACACGTGAGCTGGCTCTGGATCTCTGCCTTGTTCAGAGGTGGGGTTGAGGCCCAAGAGATGGAGCTGCACTTCTGAGGTCTTTGCCCTGGCTAGAGGCAGGGCTCTAGCCTGATCTGGCTCAGTTCCTTCCTTGCTGTACCCTTGCACAGGGTGGCAGTGGGGCCCACGCGGGCTTCACTTCTTCCCCGGTGTGTGTGTGTGTGTGTGTCTCTGTGTGTGTGTGTGTGTGTGTGTGTGTGTGTCTGTGTGTGTGTACAAAGCCAGTGGTGATCTCTGTTCTGGCTAGAGGCAGGGCCGGGACCTCAGCTGGATCCACCTTAAGAGGAATGATTACTGGAGCAGGAGGGGCTGGAGGAGGAGCCTGGCGTGGGCGGGCATGCGTGCTGGGGTGATCCTGGCAAGCTGGCCAGAGCACCAGGTGCTTTTCAACGTGCTGCCTCTGTGCTGGGGCTGGGAGCAAACAAGCGTGCACACACTCTTCAAGAGCAGAGTCTTGGTTTCGCATGCTCTCCGGTAAGCCCCACTGGTTTCAGACCAGCTAATGGGTCTTGTTTTTTTGGTGTCTGGCTTCAGGGTTGGGGTGCTTAGTTGGGTCTCGAACCCCTCACTCCTTAGGGACTATCCCTGAGCTTGTGATATCCGCCTCCTCTTCTGTGTCCCCCGCTAGGGTGCAGGTTCCGACCAAATGGCTTTTCCTCCCTTTCTACCAGACTTGGTGTGTACCTTTCTTTGCAGCCTTGGTTGTGGAAGAGTTGTTCTACCGGTCCCCCGCGTCAGTTTCAGTGAGCATCGCTCTCTATGTCGTTGTAGTTTTGGTTTGTCTGTGGGGGAACACGAGCTCAGAGTCTTCCTATTCCACCACCGTGATCCCACCCCCTCTGGAGGGCATTTTAGAAAGGTACTGCAAAGTATGAAGAGTTTGACAAGGATCTAAGCATAAGGTAGATGGTATACGGTTTCACTATTTTGTCCCTTTTATTTACACACCACAGAAATTAGGTGTGGTTAGTTCCGTAATTCTGTGCAAAGGGCAATTTAACTTCCTTGCTTATTGCTACCCTAGCTGTTACAAATTCTAATTTCCATAGCCCATTCCATTTTCCTATGAACTGCTACTGACATTATTGTACAGCTCTGGCTGTGCAGTAGGATCCTTGGAAATCTGTTCAATGAACTATTTCCAAATGCAAGTCCAGGGACCTGCCTCCCCTACCAACAGAATTTCTAATGAGCTACGGCTAATCTTTGAAACACTTAAATTAAAATAGGTGCTTCAACGCAATGACACAATTTTTTCATGAGGTATTTTAAGGTCCGATTATGATCATAAAGCCTTTCTTAGATATGCTGTACTAAAATAAAGTCTGCCACTTAACCATCAGAAAAGTACAAATTCTCTTCTCAATTACCACCCATTCCACCCTTCCCTTCCTCACCACTAGCACTTTCAAATTGTATCCCACACACTACCAAACCTCATTTCACCCAGAAACTCTTCTTTAGATAGCTTTGGGCTGTACTAATATGCATTGTCTGAGGGCCTGCCACTTTGCTGTCTTTACTGATATTCTGCTTCCAGGGAAATTCTACTATGAAGTATTTCATTTTGTAATATTCAAAGTACTAGGAGATCTTAAGCTCTTTAAAAGAAAAAAAAAAAGATGCCTCAGTGGTTTGTGTAGAGCAAACCAAAAGAACTGCTGACCAATTTTCACACATTTCTATAGAACAGGTAGCCGAACAATATTCTTCTCTGTTGTGCAGGTTGAAAGAATGGGGCTATCAACATTAATGTGAATTATTCTAGTGTCCTAGAGAGAACTAGAGGCCAGCTGAGGAAACGAAAACTTCTGACTTTCCCAAGACTCAGATTAGCCTGGTGTGAGTTTTACCTAAATTCGATATTTCCTGGGATCATCTTTTTGCTATGCTGTACCCTTAATAGACAAGCTAAGGCTTGTCTATCACCCTTTCTGGGTTTGAAATGGAAAATGGAGCATAAAGATTTCAGTCGTTGAGATCTAGTCATTCTTTCCCTCTCTGTTCCCTTTCCTGACTTGTTTTCCCTTTGGAGAACAAATGAGAAATTTTTTTTTTTTTTTTTGTGGCACGCAGGCCTCTCACTGCTGTGGTCTCTCCCGTTGCGGAGCGCAGGCTCTGGACGCGCAGGCGCAGCAGCCATGGCTCATGGTCCCAGCCGCTCCGCTGCACGTGGGACCCTCCCGGACCGGGGCACGAACCCGCGTCCCCTGCATCGGCAGGCAGACTCTCAACCACTGCGCCACCAGGGAAGCCCCAAATGAGAAATTTAATGCAGTTGACCAAACAAAGGTGGGCTGAGAAATGAGAGAAAGAGTGGAATTGGGAGAGGTTGGGGGTAACTGACATTTTGCAGCCAGAAAAAATATAGATAAGAAAAGGCAAAGCTCCTCTCGGTCACGAAGGAGGAGGCCTCATGTAACAATCTAGCTTCCCTAGTCTCTACACTGACATTAGCATCAGGAAGTGTGCTGTAGGACAGGAGTGCTGTGCCTTTATATATGAATTCATAACACTTTTGTGCTCAGCGCTCTGGTCCATATTTAAATCCCTAACATGAATCAAGGATGTAGCATCCTGAGCAAGCCGGAAATTATACAGAAAAACAGAGGCTCAAGTCTTTTATATTAAAGATTTGGTAGTAATCGGCCTTGTATGCAGTTATCATCTCTATAATTTTCATTTCAGAAGGAAATAAATTATCTCTTCTTTTGAGTGATAGATGTATTAAAAAAGTTATAGTATACTGAGAGCAAGAAACCTGCTTGGGGGTTTGGAGCTTTTATTCCAGCTCCAACATTTATTAACTAAATGGCCTTGGACAAACCATTTGAGTTTCTGAACCTAAATTTTCTTATTTGTCAAAGGAGAATCTATTTTGTAGTAATCAACGGGCATGATGTTGCTATGTGAACTGAAAAATAACAGGAAAATAACAGGGTTGGTGTATAAGATAGACACCTTTCTGAGACCCTCAAATATTCCACGTATACGGTCACTTACTCTGCTGGCTCTGGCAGCACTCTGATGGAAACAACAACAACAACAAAAAACATACTACCAGAGGTGAGGTTGAATGAATTGGAAATATAGGAAGAGAACCAGGATGTAATTATACCACGGGCAGAGAGATACTCAAAAATTCCTTCACAATAACCTACAGCAGCACTGACTGAGGACTTACTGTGGGAAGTGTACTATATGTAGTGTTCTGCAGAATAGCATTGGAATCAGGGATTGTGGTCTTAACAAACTTAAAGGGTAATGAAAACAAACAGTAATCCAAATAAGAAAAAAAACCTAAATATAAATAATAGATAACAGTAAATAGAGTAAAGAATATGTAATTAATTATTCTGGGAAGGAATAATAGCAAATTTATTGAGCACATACTATAGGCTAGGCACTGAGCTATATTGTTATCTTCCAGATCTCTCTTATATACTTCTAGATAAGACTTTTTAAGGATTCAACCAACAGCAGTGGACCTAAGCCATCTCTTCTTTTTTGTGTAGGTCCTTTAAAGGCAGCTCTTTTCTTTTCATCTAATATGAGTCCCACTATCAAGTACATGAACAATAAATAAATATTGAATTGGATCATCAGGGACCTTGCCAAATACAAGTCCAAGAGAAGGGAGAAGGCATTAAAGTATCAGAGAAGGTCATAAAGTAGAAGTAAGAAAGCATACAAGACACTCTGTCTATGTGGGGAAAGAATGCAATATTGCAGGTGGATGAAAGGAAGGTTTTACAAATGCAAGGATTTTACATTATAGCTGCACTTTTCTTCAAAGTGTTTAAAAAAAGCATAACAACTCTAGACACAATGATTTCAAAATGCATCACAGTTGTAGAGTAAGATTGGAAGGACGTGATGGAGGGACTCTCGCTTGGAGACTTTCAGATATTAAGACTCACTTTGAAATACAGACCAAACTTAGATAAGAAGCTGCAGCCCATATAAATGCAGTCCATTTTTTACTGTATAAAAAGTTTTATGGTAGGTTCCTATCAGTAATGAATATGTGTCAAGACGTGCTGATCATCTGTTGCTATATATTCATCTGTTGCTATATATTTTAAAGTATTTTCCTATATGATCTTTGGTAATGTTAAAAACTTCAAGATTTCAATCACTGTATTTTCCTCCTGTGTACTCTCTAGGAAAGGGGCTATTTAAATGCAAAATAGTATCACCAGCATTTTCCTAAACTTTTAAAGGGCAGAAGTAAGGATTTAGGAAATAGCATCCTTGTAGTGATTACAAGCTAAATAACTTATAGAAAATAAGTCACTGATAAGAATAAATCTCAAGTTGGAGGGATTTTAAGAAGGAACTAAGAAACAACATTTCATGAACTCTAATGTGTCATGTAGTGTATTGAACACCTTACATATATTATCTCATGTTAATCCTTACACTAACTCTGTGATGTAGATAATATTCCATCCTCCATTATACAGATGAAATGGAGCTTAAGTCGCTTATCCAAGATTATAGAGTTTGGTAGTGACCAAACTATACTATGTCTACTACACTTGCTGCTGAAACTCTACAAAAGCAGTTTTGTTAGAATGGATACAGGAGCGCCACATTAATCTCAAAAGGATGCCAGAGTTTCCTCACTCCAGGCTGTTTTTTATACCATCCCTTCCCACAGGCTATACATGAAGAATTCTCACATTATCACACATAAGAGATCCTAACTCCCCTCTCTGTATAAAGTTTTAATCAGAGCTGGATTATAGTTAGTATTTTTTATTGGAATAGTGTCTCTCTTAGAAAGGTTAGTAAGAAATTTTCAGTGATAGAGGTGCCACACATCTACTTAGGCCAACCAAGAGCAGAGAGTTTTAATGGCGGGCACAATAGGAAGATTTCTCAAAAGGACATTTCTGAAGCTAAAAGTCCAGTGCTTACTTTTACAACTCAAAATTATTTAGGATCTTTCTATATCACTGGTATTCAACTAGCATAAAATCTCACTTTAGTGAGTAAAGCATTAAAAACCTGCTGGATTATTCTGGAAAGGTTTATATCAATAAAAGGTGGCTAGGTTCTTCACATCAATCATATAGTTACCTTAAGACTGAGATGACCTGATGTTGAGGCTCAAAAATAAACCCCCCTTTGAAGTCATAATATTTCTTTTTTATGTAGTGTTTATTTTTTGTAAATAATACATGACCATTCCTTAAAAAGTGAAAGAAAGAAAAAAAGCAGTCTACCTCTCCACCCCACCTCCACCCTCAAGTATCATTCCCCAAGCTACTAGCTTTCAACTCTTTTAAATGTTTCTTTTGATATTTATCTTGCTATTTCTAAATAACATGTTAATACTTGCATTTTTTTTTTTTTTTTTTGTGGTACGCGGGCCTCTCACTGTTGTGGCCTCTCCCGTTGCGGAGCACAGGCTCCGGACGCACAGGCTCAGTGGCCATGGCTCACGGGCCCAACCGCTCCGCGGCATGTGGGATCTTCCCGGTTTGGGGCACGAACCCGTGTCCCCTGCATCGGCAGGCGGATTCTCAACCACTGCACCACCAGGGAAGCCCAATACTTGCATTTTTTAATTTTTAGTTTTAGATATTATCTCTTGACTTAGTTTGGGATATGACGAATTCTCTTAAGCATCATCTCAAGCATTACTTTTCACTTGTTTGATGCTTTAGTGAGATATAATTTTTAGATGGAAAATGTTTTGTCTTGTGGATTTGGAAAATACTTCTCCAGTATCATCTACCATCCAGCGTTCCTGTTGAGAAAACTTATTCTTGTTTCATCCTTTGTATGCTACTTTGTTCTTCTGTTTGTTTGTTTTGTTTCCTCTAGGGAAGCTTTTAGGATCTTCTCATCACCTCAGCTCTCTGAAATTTCACAGTAATGTGACCGTGTATGTTTTCTTTCATTTATTATATTTGGTTGGCACCTTCATTCTGGAAGCTCATGTCCTTCTGTTATGGGAAATTCCACTTTATTGTTTTATTAATAATTTCCTCCCCTGTGATTACTTTTCAGGCTTTTGTGGAAATTCAATTATGAAGTAGGACCTCCAGAACTGATCTATTTTTTCACGTTTTCTGTTGTTTCAAAAGTCTGACATTTTACTTGCTTTTTGTGCAGTTTCAACAACTTCTTCCGTCCATTCTATGGATTTTTTTCATTGTTCAGTTCATGGTGATGATGATCATGATGACATCCTGTTTTGCTCCCTGTACTATCTCTGTTTCCTCTAAACTCCCTTTTTTGTTTGTTTTGGTCTATTTTTCATTTTATAAGTTTTCATTTTAGGAGTTTTCATATTTAGGAGTGAGGCACTGAAAAGCTGATTGCAATGTGTGCATGTGTATTATCCTTCCTGGGTCAGTCAATCAGCCCAGGCAGAAATCCACCCACCAATCCCTTTCCTGGTACTTTAGTCTTGGTTGCCAGGGCTCTAGAACTTGAGAGAGAGAAAGGGCTGAGAGCATTCCATCACTCAGGATGTAGATTCCCAGATAATAACCTAGTTTCAGTTGTGGCATCCTCATTCTTGGCTGTGCCATGATCCATAGGTCTAGGATCCCCTCGTTTCAATCTTCCCTGTTTTATGTCGGAATAGGGAATAGATCTGGAAGTCTTGGTTCTCTTTATACAGATTATCAAACACTCTGCTTGTCTTTTTTTTTTTTTTTTTTTTTTTTTGAACCATGACTGCATCCCAACCTTCAGAACTGCCTGGTGATTGTAGTTTCTGACCATTCTTAGGTTCTGAACACAAATGTACTTGTTTCATTGCTATCCTCCATCGCATTCCTTCCCTCCTCTCAGAGACTTAGCTTTTAGCTTTCTAAGTTCTATTATCTCTGTTACTATTCCTCTGGGTTATTTGCATTTCTCCTCTATTGTTTTTTTTTTCTTTTTTCTTCAATATTATGATTTTTATTTAATTTTCATTAATTTAAAATATTTAACCTGCCATGTTTAACCAGAAGCCACCATCTTTATTCTCCCCTTTTGTAGAGCAAGTATCGTCACTTAGTTTGTGTTTTTTTAAAGAATAAATGTAAATCTTAGAAAAATTTTTAAAAATATTGAAATGACTCCACTTCTACCACTTTTAATGTGCTGTATGTTTTGTTTAAACTAAAAGGATCTATATCCCTCTAATGCCATCCATGGGTGCATTTTCTCTCCACATTTCCCAACAAGACTACCAGAGAAAATACTGCTGGCCCATCTGATGTGGTTGTAGAACATGTAAGAAGCAGGTGCCATATAGAGCATGATATGTTCTGTTTTTAACATGCTTCACAGTTGTAGAGTAAGATTGGAGGTGCTTGCTGGAGGAACTCTGACCTAGAGGGTTTTGGATACTAAGACTCAGTTTGAAATCTCACTATGGTAATTTACATCTTACCTAGGCCAGAGGAACTTAAGAATCATCATGCATTGGCATTTATGCCAAACACGTTCTGTATGAAAGATTTCAAAGCTCTCCTCTAGAAATAGAGGCACACACACAACTGGCCATGAAGGCTCCTGTCCATGTCAAGTTGCAAATCCTTTTCTTATAAGACCTTTAGTCTACACCTCAGCAAAAACTATCTGGACACTATACTGTTAGAAATATATGTAGTATACATAACCGGGGAGGGAACCATAGATACATTTGGAATTCTTCTTGAGAAGATTGCACATTCAGAACCAAATTCTTGTGGCAGGAAATACTTGCCTCTCAGCAGTAGCAGAGAGGTTCTATTATACAGCTATCTGAAAGATAAGGGAATCACAACGATATTAATAAAACACATAGAGTTTAGTGTAGCACAGGCAAGGAAGCAATGCTGAGGGACTTTTCAGAACAAGATACTTCATACCTGAGGCCATTCTCTTAGGTACAGAAAGGAGAACGCTGCCAGAAGATGTTAAAAGATATATCTTCTATGCTAAGTATATTAAGTACTCTATACATATATCTTAAAGTTTAGTAGCACAAGTGAATGAGAATGTATTGGGAAAGCTCATCAACTGTTGAGAAGCTTTTTTTTAAAAAAATTTAGTGTAAGACTATTTCTATTTGTTAATGAACAAAAAACGTGATTAGGAATATTGAACTATTTATGCCACTGGCCCCACCCCTTCCTGTGAACACATTTGGCTTAAAATGAAGGGACAGATGAACAGATGAATCCCTTTATGAAAATCAACTGTAGACCAGAGAAAGCTTTGGTTAGAATAAACACTGACATCTGCAGATGGAATGAACTGCAGAGAGATGTTTAATATATCTCAGCTTTTCTTGTTTAACATTTATTGAGATTCGGCAATGTGCTGGCGGCTGTGCAGAATGTGAGCACAGCAGGGTCTCTTTCTTCAAGAATGGAGCAAAAAAAATTTCCTGGTTAGTTAAGGAGAACTTTCGTATGAACATCATTTGTATGCCTTTGCCTGCTGAATTCAAGAAGCCCAGACTTTTAAGATCAAATGAAGTTAACAAGTAGATGAGCGTCCACTGCATTCTTACTGTGATGGTGGGATACAAGAAAAAAAAAATTAGTCTTACTAAGGAAACAGTACTGGTTTATATGAAACAGTAAGAGACCAATGTATTAAATAAAATGGAAGATGGTATATCAGAGATTAAATAATAAGACAAAGGAGGTCAAAGAAGGGAGAGGTAACAGTGAGCTAGAATATACAAGAGAGAAGAGTTATGATGGAAATAAAACTAGATTGGCCTTCTAATATGCAACCTATCATACGCTTAACTTCCAGGATTTAGACCATGAAAATATAGCCGAGGTATATTAAGTTAAAAAAAAAAAGAAAAGTTTTCAAAGAGCATATTTACTATGTTCTCATTCCTATAGAAATAAATAATATCTGGGAAAACTATATTCCAAACTGTGAACAGTGATTACACCCGGAAAAAAGATTGTAAGAGACTGTAACTTTTCAAATCATGTATTTCCCTATCACTTATTTTTTTTAAACAACCGTGATTTTCTTGAAAAACCAGAAGAGAGTGAGGTCATTTCAGACTTCCTGGTATCTCACTTCTTCCTAAATTTCAAACATATCTACATTCCTGGTTATGGTCTTGCCTGGATATATGCTGGAAACCAGAATTCCTGGACCAGGTTTATGTCATTAGAAAATAGGAAAAGATGTAATGCAGGAGATATTAAAAGATATATGGAGAATATCATGAATAACTTTACCCTAATAATTTTGAAAATATGGGTGAAATAAAAGAAATAAAACTACTGAAACTGATGCAAGAAAAAAATAAAAACATCTTATTGATCTTATACAATTATTAATGGAATGGAATCAGTATTTAAAAGTCACCACACAAGAACCACTAAACTGAGGCAGTTTTATGAGTATGTTCTACAAACATTCAAGAAATGGGCAGGGGAGGGCGGATTGGAGGCAGGTGGTCAAAAGGTACAATTCCACTTTTAAGATAAATGTTAAGAGAGTAAATCCTAAGAGTCCACATCAGAAAGAGAAAGGTTTTTTTCCCTTTTTTCTTTTCTTCCTTCTTTGTAAAAAATTATGTGATGTGAGAAAATGGATATTAGCTCAACCTATTGTGGTAATGATTTCACAATATATGTAAATTAAACTATCATGCCGTATACCTTAAACATATACAGTGATGTATGTCAATTATTTCTCAATAAAACGGGGGGAAAAAATAGGGTATTCCAACCTTTAAAGGGACAGAAAAAGAGGAAGGAAAACTCCAAACCAGTTTTATAAAAAAGCAGTATAATTATGCCAACACAAGAAAAGGATAAAATGAGTAAAGAAAATATATTGGACCCCCTATTCATTAACATTAATGCAAAAATTCCCACTAAGTTATTAATGCCTGAATTCCAGACATGTATAAATTAGGCAAACCATTGTAACCTAGGTGGATTTATTCCAAGAATGATAGTTTGACTCAACATTAGAAAATCTACTAGTGTAATTTGCTACATTTATGAATTATGGGGGAAAAATACAATTAACTCCATAAAGACAGAAAAAAATGGTAGAATTCAACATCCATTCATAATTTTAACATAATTTAGCAAACTAGAAATGGAAAGGAACTTCTCTAACTTTAAAAAAAAGCTATTTATAAGATCTACAGCACAGCTGGTTTGGAAAATAGTTTGGCAGTTCCTCAAAAAGTTAAATATAGAGTTGCCATATGACCTGGGTATACATCTGAGAGAATTGAAAACATATGTACACGCACAAACCTGTACAATGATCATTCATAGCAGCATTATTAAAAAAAGCCAAAAAGTAGAAACACCCCAAATGTCCATCAACTGATGATTTGACTTTAAAATGGTGGTGTATCTGTATAGTGAAGTAGTATTCAGCAATAAAAGTTAATAAATTACTGATACTTGCTACAACATGGATAAGCTTTAAAACATTAAGTAAAAGAAGCCAGAAACAAAATGCCCCATATTTTATGATTCTATTTATATGAAATGTACAGAGTAGTCAAATCTATATAGACAGAAAATAGATTAGTGATTTCCAGGGATGGGGGTTGGGGAGAATGTGTAGTGAGTAAGGGGTTTATGTTTGAGTGATGAAAATATTCTTGAGTTAGATAGTGGCGACGGTTGTACTCTCTGAATATACTAAAAGGCACTAAAATGTATACTTTAAAAGGGTTAATTTTATGTTACATGAATTATATACGAATGAAATGTTTGAAAAATCTGCAACAAACATCATAATCTACAGTGAAGTGTTAACAACATTTCTTTTAAAATCAGGAATAAGGTAGCATGCATCTTATCACCACATCAATTTAACATAGTACTGGAGGCCCTAGCTGGTGCATTTGGAAAAGATATAGAAAGAACATGTAAAGTTAAAAGAGAAGAAACAGTCTCATTATTGCCAGATACTATGAATGTTTATATAGAAAACTTAAAAGATTCACAGTAATAATCAGAAAAATTAAAATTATTAAAATGTAAAGAAAAATGTTCAACGATTGGTGCCAGAACAACTGGACATCCATATGCAAGGGAAAAAAAAAACAGAGAGAAAGAGAGGCAGATAGGAGGAAATGAATCTGAAGACAAACCTTACACCTTTCATAAAAATTAACTCAAAATGAATCATAGGCCTATCTGTAAAATACAGAACTATAAAACTCCAGAAGATAATGTAGGAGAGAATATAGGTGACCTTGGGTTTGTCAATGACTTTTTAGATACAATACAAAAGCACAATCCGTGAAAGAAAAATAATTGATAATTTGGATTCATCAAAATTAAAATCGTCTGCTCTGCTACAGACAACGTCATGAGAATTAAAAGACAAGCTGCAGACTAGGAGAAAACATTTGAAAAAGACACATATGATAAAGGACTTTTATCCAAAATATAAAATCTCTTAAAATTCAACAGTGAAACTAACAACCCAATTTAAAAATGAGCCAAATACCTTAATAGACACCTCACCAAAGAAGAAATACATATGACAAATAAGTATATGAAAAGATGTTCCATATCATACATCATTAGGGAAATGCAGATTAAACAATGAGATACCACTACACGCCTATTAGAATGGTTATAATACAAAAATACAAAAACACCAATTGCTGGTAAGGATACAGAGCATCAAGAACTTCCATTTATTGATGGTAGGAATGCAAAATGGTACAGCCATTTTGGGAGACAGTTTGACAATTTCTCACAAAACTAAACATACTCTTACCATAGGATGTAGAAATCATACTCCTTTGTATTTACCCAAAGGAGTTGAAAACTTATGTACACACAAAAACCTGTACATGGATGTTTATAGCAGCTTTATTCATAATTGCTAAATCTTAGAAGCAACCAAGATGTCCTTTAGTAGGTGAATGGATAAATAATCTGTGGTACATCCAGGCAATGGAATACTATTCAGCACTAATAAGAAATGAGCTATCAAGCCACAAAAAGACATGAAGGAAATTTAAATACATATTGCTAAGTGGAAGAAGCCAATTTGAAAAGGCTGTTTACCATGTGATTCCAACTATATGACATTATGGAAAATACAAAACTGGACATAGTAAAAATATCAGTTGTTACTAGGGCTTCAGGGGAAGGCAGGAAGAATACATGGGGTTCAGGGAATTTTAGGGCAGTGAAACTCTTCTGCATGATTCTGTAATGGTGTATACACGTCATTATACATTTGCCAAGACTCATGTAATGTACAACACACAGTGAATCCTAATGTAAACTATGGCACTTTGTTAATAGTAATGCATCAATGGTGGCTCATCAATTGTAATAAGTGTGCCACACTAACGCAAGATGTTAGTAATAGGGGAAACTGTGTGTATGTAATTGGGGGGAAGGCAATATGGGAACTCTCTGTACTTTCCACTCAGTTTTTCTGTATATCAAAAACTACTCTAAAAAGAAAGTATATTCAATTTCAAAATGCTCTGGCATTAAAAAGTATATAAGATATTCTTTCAAGGAACCAGATATAAGACCACTGTACAAAAATTCAACTGCATTTCTATACATTAACAACAAATATAAAAAAACACTTAAAAAGACACCATTTTCATTTTTAATAATGCTATTAAAACCCAGGAACAAAAATAACAAAAGATATGCACAGGGGGCTTCCCTGGTGGCGCAGTGGTTGAGAGTCCACCTGCCGATGCAGGGGACACGGGTTCGTGCCCCGGTCCGGAAGGATCCCACATGCTGCAGAGCGGCTGGGCCCGTGAGCCATGGCCATTGAGCCTGCGAATCCAGAGCCTGTGCTCCGTAACGCGAGAGGCCACAACAGTGAGAGGCCCGTGTGCCACAAAAAAAAAAAAAAAAAAAAAGATATGCACAGCCTTTGCATAGAAATTGATAAATACTTTATTAAAAACCATTAAGGATAGAGGATTCAGAGTCTTAAATAGATCAATTAAAAAAAAATAGATCTAGTAGTGTTTCTCAACTCTGCATGCATATTAAAATTCCCTTGGAGATGTGAAAAATCCCTATGATTGACTACTCCTCAACCTCTTAAGAGGAAATAAATCAGATTCTCCCACAAATAAAATTTTATTGGAACACAACATTTCTAGTGGGGAATCAATGAGATTTCAAAATATGTAAAGAACTTCTGATTCTGAAGGAAGACAGTCTGTTTTTAAAAAAAAAATTGTTGAAAGACAAAACAGGCAGAAGAGGAAACAATGTCCATAAACCTGAAAATATGTTTAATTTTTAATCAGAGAAATTCAGACTAAAACTACAGTGCGATAATTTTTTCCACATCAACCTGATTGAGCTAAATTTTAATATCTGACCATAAGTAACATTAGCAATGATGTTGAGAAATTGGAATTCTCATACACAGTGGCAGTGTCAATTATTACCCACTCTTGAAAATAATTTGGCATTACCTATATGGGCATATCCTACAACCTAGGGATTCCACTCCTTAAAATATTTCCTCCCTGGAGAAACTCTTACACATTTCTATTAGGAGTCATGTAGCTGAATGCTAGTAGCAACACTTATGGAAAAAATAAACCGCACAAAGTTCTGTCAATGGTAAAAGAGATATATAAACTGTGGTATTTTCATACACAAGAAAGTATTATGCAACAGTGACAACAGATGCATTCATCAACATGCATGAATTTCAAAAACATAACAGAATGCTGAGAGACAAAAATGAGCCAAAATAATACAAACAATATGATTTCCTATATAGAAAATTCAAAACACGGGCAAACCTCAATGGTTATTTTTATGTAAGCATATAAATGTGATAAAATAATAAAGAAAGGCAATGGAATAATTAGCATGAAACTTAGGATGGTGTTTACTTCTTGTGGGGAGAGACATTAAAGCAAAGAGGGGACACACAAAGGGTTACAGTGACACTGGTGATATTGTATTTTTTAAGTTGAGTGACAGACAAGCTGTTCATTCTATTATTTTTTAACATATACTTTTTTATTTAACCCTTCGAAACTTATTAAGCCTTTCCTTTTTTCATATGTTTGTACTTCTTTTCGTAAATTCTTCTAACCTACATTCTAGGATCCACATCATTCTCCCTTTAACTGTGTCTATTTTTCTGTTAACCTCATTCAATAAATTTTTAATTTTGATTATTACATTTTTCAGTTCTGTAATTTCTGTTTGGTTAATTTTCAAATCTGCATTATCTGTTTTATAGTGTCCAGTTCATTGCTATGTTTTTAAAAGTACGGATTTTATTTCCATGACTATAGTAAGCATAGTTGTTTTACAGTCTAAATCTGATAATTACAATGATTGTCATATGCCTCATCATTGATTATTTTCCATGCATTTTATTTGAAAAATACTTTTAGAAATCATTTTATGCTTCGAATGACATTATCTATCTCCAGAAAGGAATTACTTTCCTCCTGCCTGACATCTGGCGTCACTAGTACTTCAAGACCAACGTATTAAGGTGGTAGAGTACTATCCACCCACTATCTTAGAGTGCAGCCTTTAGGGGTCCCAGGATAGAGTAGGACATTTTACATTAGGGTAACTTTTGTGAATAAGTCTCTATTAACAAAGATATTTCCTTACTCAATTATTGTAATGCCTTTCTAACTAGTACCCTTGTCCCCTTTTTGCAGCCATTTTAAACATTGCTGCCTGAATAAACTTTCAAAAAATATTTGATCATGTCTCTTTCTGCTCAAAAATGTCCAAAGCTTCCTTTCATTTGCAGGAAAAATTCTAAACTTTTTAGCAAAGCAATTCATTTTCTGGCTCCAACCTGCCCTTTCAATTTCATTTCTTGCCCTTACTTTCTCATCACCATGCTCTACAGCTACAGGGAACTTGTCAACTTTCTCTGAGCACACTATGTTCTTTCAAGTGTCTTCAACTTCATGCTCTTTACCTAGAGTGTCCCTGTGCATATGCTTCACCTGGTGAACTCATTCCTTAATACTCTACTCAAATTCCCGTCCTTTTAAAAATCTTCCCTAGTTTCCAGGAAAGATTAGTTGCTCCCACCTCCAGACATTCCTAGTACTACAATAAAATGAAAGCAAACCATAGTTTTGAAAAGCAATTGGGAAATGTGTGTCCAAACATAATAGTCACTTAACCTGTTATACAAAACTTCCACCACCAGGAATGTATTGCACAATGATAAACACAAAGCTTTTTTATTAGAGTATTATTTGTTTTGAAGTAGCAACTACCTGAAAACGAGTGAAATGTACATGAGAAGAGACTGGTTAGGTAAATGTGGCCTATATCCACACAATAAAATACCACCTAGTTATTACAGAGAGTGAGGAGTAGAAAAACCACAAGTCATTCCAAGTGAAAAAAGCAAGATGAAGAGGAATGAACACACTGTGTGTGTGTGTGTGTGTGTGTGTGTGTGTGTGTGCGCGTGCGTGTGTGTGTGCATGTGCATACATGCAAAAATTTTTTTGGAAAAAATATAAGAAACTGCGAATAGTGTTCACCTTTGGGTAGGGGGACTGTTTGGGGTCATAGTACCACTCTTTATTATAATTCCTTTTGTAGTACTGCCTGGATTTATTTTATTGCATGCATTTTTTTCTTTTTTAATACAAAGGTTTTTAAAATGAGACCTCTTGTGCCCTTTAAAAATGAAAATCCTACTTTTGTAGCCTGTTATACTCTTTATCTGCTTATACACCAGTTTTTCCCACTAGACTGTGAGAAACTTAAGATAGAACCCGTCTTACTCATCATCATATACTCAATGCCTAACACAGTGCCTGATGGTAATTAGCACTCAGGTAACCAAATAAAAGGATGATTAGATATTGATTGATGTAATGGGTGGATGAAGGAATGAATGTATGAATAAATGAATGAATAGATGGTAGATAGTAAGGTCAAGTTCATTAAAGGACAGCACTTAACAGTAGTGCTTCAGACACTCCTCTCTGGTTCCTCATGCATGTTTTGAGGATCCACTGCGAAAGGAAAATCAGGAAAAATACAATTGCTTTATATTCAGAGGTGACCTATCTGATGAAGACTACAGAATGATATTAATTATGCATGGGAGCAATGAGGTACATTTCATCCTAGACTGCATCCAAAGCAAGTCACTGTGAAATGAACTGAATGATTTAACAACACCCAATGCATAAAAGCTCCTCCTCACCTTAAAGGTCTTCAGGACAGCCTCTTAATTTGATTTCTGTTTTGTTGTGCTATCTTCATTTTATGGTCTTTAGTTCTCCTTATTACAAATGTAATTTTTAAGGGTCAAATTAATTTAATTTCACTTTGGCTTTGGGATGCTTGAATGCAAGGTTGTGAAAACCACTAGCTTAAAACAGGTGCTCTGCAAAACTTTCTGCCAAACCTTCCTCAGTCACTGGGACTTCTACAGGAAACAGTGTGAGCAGGAGAGTTCACAGCTATGCTGGAACAGAAAGGAGAAATTATAGATGTTTCACACACTGTATCAACATTGGAAAGTGACATTGTCTTTGCTCACACTGAATCCCCCTATATCTCTGCAGCCTGCACGGTTTGTTTTACCCTTTTCTACCTCTCAGAATCTGGCCTATATTTCAAGACACAGCTCAAATCCACTTTCTTCTGTGATGTTTTTCCTTACTGCCTTAGCCAGAATTCTCTCTCCCTCCTCTAAGTCACTTGTTGAGAAGCGAACATATCTTGTCTTGAATCTTATACCATATTGACCTCCTTGACCATCTTAGCTCCTCAAGTGAATCATGAGCTCTTGGAACACAGGGAACACGTGCCACACTACTTTATAGCCCCATCCTCCTCTTCATCCCATCCTAAGAAGTGTTTTTTTAATTTCATGGAGTCATGGACAACTTTGAGAATTTGACTTTAGGGGAAATATGCCTATGCAGAGAGTAAAACTTGCCATACCATTCCAGGAGGCCGGGAGTATCCGATCTAACACACGTTCAATGATGTTGATTACAATTAAGGGGGCAACATCAGCTACACTGATGAGCTTAGAGTTCAACTTGTTGGGGTTGTATCTCAGTTCTGCTGCTTTTTAACTGTGTGACCTTGGACAGATTACGTACCCTTTCTGTGTCTTGTCTCTGTGGTATGGGAATAATAATAGCACTTGCCTAATTCACCAGAACACCTACAGGAAACAGTGTGAGCAAGAGAGTTCACAGCTATGATAGATTAGTAAGGAGAAATTACATGAAAAAAGAAAAAGAGGCTAAAAATAAAAGCCACACTGGTGATCTGAAAATAAGTGGCTATCAGTCTCTACTGCATACATAAGGATGTAGTGAAAAGACCAATGGGAATGAGAAACAGAAATGAGAATAGGAATTTAGCGTGGTGCTTGGCTTATAGTATGCACTTAGTTAATGAGTTTATCTTTTCCCCACATTCGTACAGATAAATCCACAGTGGAGCAAGGATTCCAGTCTGGGTTTGTCTGACTTCAGAACTAACCGGAACCAGCTAGACCAAGGTACAAATACAGCCTTCACCATTTCCTAGCCATTTAACCTTGGCCAAATAAGTTGGATGGTCTTCAATACAATATACATTTCCTGAACTAGCACATACAGTATTTAGTACCTTCGTTGTCTACAGATAGAATTAGGGAAAGTACCTGAGACAACAAAAAGAGTAGAAGGAAAGCATGGTTTCTGTCCTCAAGGACTTTACAATCTCCTTGGGCAAAGAAGATACTGGAGTGATAAATAATAAGTGAGGCTTAATAAGTGAAGTGTAAATGATATGAGAAGGCTGTAGCACGTGAATCAAAAGAAGCAGGCAAGGCCATCTGGAAAGGCTAGCTGGGCTGATAGGGGCAAGCAAGGCTTTCGGGCATTGGTCTTTGCACTACATCCTTATGCATTCCGTGGAGAATGCATTACCCACTTATTGTCAGATCCTCAGCGTGCCTTCCATTGTTAGCTTCTTATCATTTTTTTCGTTTGCCTTTACTCATCTTCTGGGACTGCTGCATAGGCTCAAAGCTGAGTAAAAGTGCTACCTCAGCATGTTATCACAAAACATAGCTATACATATTGACTCTCTGTCAAACATCAAACCGATCTTTTAAATTGCTTTGCTGACTTATAAAGCTGTGTTTAGTGTAGGTCTAGTTTGGTGGTATGGTGACTAGGTCCTGATACCTGGAATGGAATGTACAGATTTTCTAGAATAAGGTGAAACATTTCACCAGTTTCAAAGAATCTGATTCCCCCTTTGACTTCTGTCCTGATTAGAGAAAAAATACACCTTCCACCGCCAGCAAAGACAATGCCCAGTGGCTGAATAGATCGAGGTAACATGGGTAAACCCCCATTTTCTACTCCAATTCATGAAACTGAATTGAAGACATTTCTTGAAACAATGGGCTAAAAGATTAAAATGGGTAATTGGAAGGATAGACCTTCAAGAAAGGAGGTTGTTATAGGGTGAACATAGCCCAAAAGAAGATTGGGAGCATCTACATAAAATCCTCTGATCTTTACTCAAGTAGAGTCTAATTTTGCCTTGCTGAATTTGCTATTCTGTTTGTTTCTCAACCATGCTAAGGGCTATTAATCCAGTCTGCAAAAGTGTCCTCCTGTGTTATCATACATGCTCTTCCTCCTGCCTGGAATGTCTGCTCTCAACTCTTTGCTTATTTAACTCCTTATTCCTCAGCTCTTGGTTCAACAGATGCCTCTTCAGGGAAATCTTCCCTGACTACCATGACTATCTCAAATACACCTATTATAAACTCAAATAAAACATGTAGCTTTCCTTCACAGCACTTGGAACAGCTGCAAATTTATGTTTCTACAGTTATTTTATTAATGTCTGTCTTCTCCCTCTTATAGTATAAGTGCATGAGGGCAAGGACTGGAGCACATAGCATAGCTCCTGGCTCATAGTTGGTGTTCAATAATCATTTGGTGAATGAAGGAACGGATTTCAGTTTTCCCTAATTAGATCGTGTTAAGAATATGCTAGTAAGATGCAGGTATATGCTATGCTGTAAGGAAACTCAATGTGCACAGATTGAAAAGCTTCATTTGTGAAATGAAAAACAAGTTAGGAAAGGAGGGTAGTTTACTTGCTTGTGGAAAGGCAGAATTAATCAATTCTCATGGGACCTACTATTCTGGACTGTGCTAAGTATGAGAAGTGTTAAATGAGTATTGGGTATTATAAACCCAAGAGCCCAGTAACTGTAGAAATATAGCTCTCTACTTTTAAGTAAGTTCTTGTCAGTGTTTGGGATCTTAAGTTTAAAAAATTTAGCAGGAGTTAGAGCGAGATAATGAAATACTTTCAGTAGCTCTAGAAATAATCTGGCATCACAGGTGAAATTAATGCCTACATTCAAATATGCGAATCAGAGACTGTTTTCTTCATATGTTAGTCAGCAGAAGCCACGAGATTTAAGTTGTAATTTGAGTTTAAACTGTCTTTTCTCACTCTACCTTGAGGACAGAGACAGATTTATTCATAAAGGTAACTGAATAACCTCGCACAATCCCTGGCATGTAGTAAATGCCCTTTTCTCTCTCTCTTTCTCTCTCTGTCTCTGTCTCTCTTTCTCTCTCTCTCCATTCATCTATCACTCTAGCCCTAGCTCTAGCTCTATCATCTCTAACTCCATATTGAATTTACGTGTCCAAACATATAGACAGTATATACGTTGAAAAGTTCATCAAATGGAAGTCAAGCAACCTGGATTATAGTCATCAAGGCTCAACTCTACCAATAATTAACTATGCGATCTTAGACAAGTTATTTAATCTCACTCTGCCTTATTTTCTTTATCTCTCAAATTTAGCTAATCATACATGACTTGCATACCTAACTGTTGTATGAAGAGGAACAAATGAAATGGCAAACGAGATAATGTTTTGAAAAGTGAAAAGTGACATCCAAATGCAAGTGTGATAGCGGGCCTGTGCTATGAGTAGCAGAGTATAGGCTAGGCTACAGAGAGAGTTAATTTCAAACGAAATGAAGAGACTGAGGTTCATTCTCTGGAAGTTCAGCCCACATCGGCGAACTTGTATAATCATCCTCTTATCCATCAGCAGGGCTCAGCATTGAAAGAACCCTATGAATCTCTCACTTCCCCTCTTGCTCCACTTGCTGAATCAGCCTTTGTGAAAGTATCCCCTCCAGTGTATAATATTTTGAAGAAACTTCCAAGAAACTCTGTGCCCAGAGAGTGCTGATTCAGCACAGCAAATGAAGTGACAGAGATGTATTTGGAACATTTCACTGGCAGGTACCTGGTCCGACCAAGCCTACATGAATAAGGGGGTACCTGTTTGGCCAAAGGAAGCATATTGCTTGCAAATGACTATATTATGTTTCTGAATTTGGAGGCATGTGGCATGTGGAATAAAAATGTATCACCATGTTCTAAAGGCACCGTCCTGTGCATTCAAATAGGCGATGTTTAATCCACGGCACATAGTAATGCCCTCTCCTTCTTCTTATGCCTCCATACATAATAAAACAGCTTCTAGAAAATGTACCCTATAGTGTTATATGTCACCACACCACAGGACATGAAGTAGGAAGGCGCCCTTTTCCGAGGCATAAAAAATAAATCAAAATTATTCATAAGCTTGGCTGAAGACAAATAATTCTCTCTGACTTAAAAAAATTATTATTATTATGCTGCAACTGCTTTGCTCCCATACCTGGAGTTTTGACTAGCAGAGCCTTACATGTGGTGATTCTAATCTTTAGTAACACAGTGCTTTCCTGAATCATGTTCATACTTATTAGCTTCCAGACGCAGAAGGCAGTTTAAAGTATTATTTTCAAAGATATCACAATGTGACAAGAACACATGTGTGCTAGCAATAGGTGGTAAATTGGGGATGATGGTGTTAGGATGCAATCCGAATGACCCTTCTTCAAACAAGCTTGTGAAAGAAAGCCACTCAAACTAATAAGACGACATAAGTAGATTTCTTGCATTTTTCCCAGATACCACAGATATTTATCTTTTTCAAAGCAAATGAATAAAATGCAGTCCACTTAGTCATTAAATTGAAGTAACAGGTCAGCTCTCTATAAGCATCAAATTTGAAGTTTCCCACTGGTAGCTGGCTGAAGAGAAAAGAAAAAAGGAAGACTTGTTTACTCTAAAATCATATTTCCACGTCTTTCCCATTCGAATGATTCACTTTTTTCATGGCTTGAAGAAAACAGAATTGCTGTATCTAAGGAAAATAAGGAAACGCTTGAGGAGAATAAAGTGAAATACTTTTGCCAAATATACTTTAACATTCATTGAATACATGTAGTGTTTCTATCAGGTTGATTTTCATACAAGCTTCAAAAGTCAGCCAATATTTAGAATCTGCTAGAACTAAGAGCTCATTTGATTGTCCATCATTCTGTCTCTGTTCCCATCTGTCTGTGAAGTCTCATGATTGTTGTGAAAGGGATCACAGCTGTTTTGCATCTTCGCTTTGAGGCACACATTTTTTATTCAGACTTACTATTATGTATTTTCATTTCCTGAAGTTATAGAAGCAACTTAGATGGACTCATTTCCAGTGAGAAAGGCAGCTCTTCTTCCTTCTTGAGGCACAGTTGGACGCTGTGATGCCTATTCCCAAGGTCTTACTTTGACAACTGGCATGTAGATAGGCTATTTTTGACCTTCCTACCTTATTTTTCACTATCCATCTTCTCACTCATCCCAACCTTCAATTTTGTTCTTCTCAAGTAAGCATCTTTCCCAGATCTGTATCCTTCCTTGCTATAGTCTCCCATCAGAATCTTCTACTCCTACAAATCTTCCCCTCCCCCGCCCCGACTACAGCAAGCCATGGGATCTGGGAATTGCCAGATTAAAAACGAACCTTATAAATTGTATGAAGTTGATTAGTACAAGCAGCGGGTTAATGCATTACTCATACCAGGAATACTGCATGCGAATAAGAATTTCCCAGTGGAATTACTCCTGAATCACAGAATCTTAGGCTTCATTGTCAAGTGTGGAGGATTATGCCACTTAAAAAGAAAACCCCTAAGAGGCAAGTTGGGTGAACATCCTTACCAGCAAAAGAAATAGTTTTTTTCATAAAAGGCTACTGTGTTCTAAGGATTTGTGACTTCAAAATCAGACTGTGGAAACTAATTTAGAACAAGTAGACTTATTTAAGAAATTAACACATTTTCTAATGGAGAAGTTTATCTGCTGCCTCATTATTGCTCAGATTAAATTCTATCACAATAGTTCTAACAAAATATGTAAGTACCTCAAAGGCTACTCATCTCTTCTCTTGAGCTGTGCACTCACCCAATTATAAAATTTTGTTTTTCAAACTAGCAGCGTAAAGAATAAAATTTTAATCCTAACAAGAAGCCTCTTGACATATACTGTTTTTTCCTTCTTGTATAAATGAGTCCTATGCTTTACTGTTTATTGTTTTTTGTTTATTAAGGTGGAACAAGGGGTATAGGAGTAGTTATCTTAACTTCTGAATAAGAAAACTCAGTTGAACTGGTGTTAGCATTCTGGGATACTTCCAGATTAGGAGATGATCTGGGAAGTATAGTTTGATTGTTAAAATAATGTACTTTTGCAATAGTTACTGTGTAATGGACCTCTGTTTAAATGCAAACTTTTCTATCCAGGACAGATGGTCACCACAGATACAAGGTTAAGCTATTTTCACATGTGATCTAAATTTGTTTTTGTGGAATTTTGATCTGTAAGTGGTTTGTGATTTCTAGAGGCACCAGAGAAGCTAGTTTGAGGCAGATAGTGAGACAAGCTAGGTGGTAAAATAGAAGGCACTGTTGGTTTAGCCTCAGACTTTTGCTCAAATCGTAGCTAATATTTTTTATAGTTGTGTGATTTGGGGCAATAATTTCCATTTCTGAGCATGTTTCTTCTTCGTTAAAACAAGAAGGGTTACAACAACCAAATGGCAACCTTTTCATGTGCATTAAATGGGAAAAATATATGAAATATTTGTAATAGAGTGATGAATGTACACTGGGTACTCACAATATAATCATTACTTTCTACTCCCTCATCTTCATTTTTATGAGCTCATTCAAACTGAGGATTCTTATGTCATCATCCGAGAGCTTTAGGGTCAGCTTTTCATGTTAAGTGCAAGAGAAGATTAGTGTTATTATTAGAGTTAAAGAACAGAATAATCCACAATACATTTTTTAGGTAAATACAACGAAGATCAGGTTGGCTTGGGGGTGGGTGGCAGGGGAAGTGTAAGGCACTGTAAACCTCTCACAAGTGTTTCCTGAATGTTGTATCCTTGTTATTATATCCAAAGTGTATTAGCTCCCTATTGAGGTGACATTGCACTGACCTTAAAGAGATGAATCACATGGGTTGGATGGACAGAAGGTAAGGTATAACAAAAATGTGGTCTAGTGATAATTTGGCTCAAGACAGAGGCTCAGGGTGCTTCGAAAAACCACACTGAGAGCGCAGTCAAATGAAAGCATAGTCTAACACTTGTGAGGTAATTCAGGTTTGCAAAATTGAGTTCACCTTTTATTCATAGACTCTTTTATAGCCTTCTGCTATTTAAAGACATATGTGGCCTGAAATGAGATTTCTAGGTTCAGCCTTCCTGAATTACTGTCCATGGTGTTTTTAAAAGAGATAGCAGACTATAACAGCTTTTCTGTGGTACTTGATCAAACTTGGATTGACATAGATGCTACTTCCTTCAATGGTATTTCAGCCATTGTGAAGGTGACACAGCCCAGGAGCAGGTTTCTGAAAGGTTATAACCAACTGTCACATACTCAGGAACCAAGCTCCAAAGGAAGTCCTTATTCTGTACGTCCCATTTGCTGAGGACAGTTTGTCTATTTACAGGGACTGTTTCCCCTTTCAGTGAGGTACACATACAGTATGTACTGTATGTGTCTGAATAAATAGATAGAAAATGTTATGGCATTCAATAGAGGCAATTGTGGGAAATATTGGAATGTGACTAACAGCTGTCTCCCCCATCTAATATATCTAACTTTATAATGATGTAATGTCATTATGTAACGTCATAATGGTTACTGATGTAACATCCATAATATATCTGACGTTTTTCTTTCACCACCCTCACCAAACCTGACAATCCTCTTTGCTTAATGAGCACTTAACTAAGACCTAGGCTAATAGGCTATAGGGAGATAGATTCTAGCCTTGGATTAAAAAAAATCAATCTTTCTCTAATATCTGTAGCCTTCAGATCAATAGTCCACCTAACATCTGATGATGAATAATAATGGAGCAGATATTTCTTTACTTTCACTAGCTGCTGGGATACCTTAGGATAAAAATATAATTAGTTTAATGCTAGAAATATAAAAATTTTAATTTTAAAGGTAGTTTACCATGTGGCTGATGAATGGATTGGCTATTTAAACTTTGTCATAACTCAAGCAGGATGAGAGTAAGAATAAAGCCCTAGGCTTTCATACGAATTAATTTGAAAAGTTTATATGTTTCGTTTCCTACTAAAGATCCTATTGCACCTTCAACCTCTGCTGTGAGATTAGAATGATTTACAGGCACTGTTAGACCTCAGAGTGATTCCCAGAAGTTAACATTTAGTGTAGTACTTCAATAAACCGCTATAATAAGATATTTTATTATTATGGTTCTAAATGTCCTGCAGTGTACGGTAATTCCGATATAAAATAATTAAAGGCAATTAAAGCCCATTATACTAAGGATTACTTTGTGCTAATGACACAGAGGTTTCTTGCCTCAAGAAAGAATTCCCTCTAAAGTCACAAAGGAAGGAAGCTGAAGTAGGTGGTGCTAAGAGAATCTGCTAGCAGATTCTTTTTTTTTTTTTTAGATAAGTGATAGAGAATACATTGACAGTTTCTCAGAATAGGGGAAAACAATGACTTTTTCAAATGTTTCCACTGATGGTATCTCAAATTGTTTTTCACTGATGGTCTGAATCAAGGGCATCCTGAGGTCCAGGGTGAATTAAGCCGATTCAGAAAAAATTCTTTCCCTAGAGCTCTTGGGTCTAAAGGCAACCTAGAGATGATAAAGACCACCTTTCTCTCTCTCTCAAGGGTCTGGAGCTCAGCCACACCTAGGCAGCCCATAGGAGTGAATCCATCCATTTCTCAGTAAACTTTTATTTAAAACTTAGCTGTTCCAAGTCCCCTGGTAATAGCATTGTAGCATGTCACTTAGAGGGTGAGCCCTCCAGATAGATAGCCTATGTTTAAATTCTGGCCTCTGAATTAGGGAGAGAGCTTAATTCAATAATAATAGTAATAATAATAGGAAACCAGTCTTGGACATTTTATTCTATCAATTTTTTGCCTCACTTTCCTGAACCTTACCTTAAAACGGAGTTGATAGCAAAACCTCCCTCACAGGATTATTGTGACATTGATTTAGTATATGTAAAACACTTATACCAGTGACTGCTATAATTATATTGTGTACAGAGAATGTTGCCTGCCATTCCATTTTCTACATTCAGAATGGAGAAAAGCAGGAAGCATTCTGTGCTATGGATACTGGCCCTAGAGAGTTAAGATGCATATCTAAGGAGTCATTTCAGTGAACCCAGATTCTTGCATCTTTCCATATACAGAAAAGAACTAAAATCATTAGCATGTGATGTCTGTTTTTTGTGATTAGCAGTAATCTTTTGACATTTGACTACATGTTTTTTTCCAGCCAAATGCTCCTATATATCCTGACTCTTCCCTTACCTCTTCGGAGTTCCTCAGAGCTCTCTGAGAGGGTGACTTTCAGGCTAAAATCCTCGGTAAGATCCCTGAATATAACTTAACTCACAACTTTTAGGCTGTGCATTTTCTTCAGTCAACAATGTTCTCTATAAATTTCAACTGTTTTTATTACACTGTCCAAATACCTATTCCTTACCAGGTCCTCAACTGCAGGAACACAGCTATTGAAGAGTGGGAGCCAAAATACATACCTTTTCTTTCTGCAACTTTTCATCAGAACTCATTCATTTAACCACCAGACATTTGTTGTGCTCTTACTATATGTCAATCACTGTTCTAGGTATAGGTACTGAATATTCAATGATAAATAAGACAGATAAGACCCTTGCTCTCATGGTTTTTCCATTTTAGCCAGAGGAGATAGACAATAAAAAAAAAAAAAAGGAAACCAATAAATGAATGTGATATTTCCAACCAACGATAAATGCTATAAAGTGATGTGTTATGAGGAAAAAAAAAAGATGTGAACACGATAGAGAATGATATGGATGGCATAATATTAAATTAGGAGGTACAGGAGAGCATATGCTATCCTAATTTCACTCAATCATTGGATATCTACACTGTGCAAGGCACTGTTCTAGGTTCTGGAGATAAAGCAGTGAATGAGGCAAACAAGGTCCTTGCTCTTACGCAGCTTACGTTCTCATCTTGGGGCAGGACTTAAAACAAATAAAGCAATGAAGAAATTTTATAAAATCAGTAACACATGCTATAAAGAGTAGGAGTGGGATAAAGAGTGCCTAGGAGACTATTTAAATTGGCCAGAAATGAACTCTCTGATTAGGTGTCACTTACTTGTGATCTTACAGACAAGGAACTGTCCTTGCAAAAATTTACATGTTTTATGGGTAGAGAGGATACAAAGCACACAGGTCCTGAGTTGGAAAGGATATTTACATATTCGAGGAATAAAAACACAGAGAGCTTGGGTAGATCAAACAAGGGCCTCGCGGGCCATGGTTTAGAGTTTGGAGTTTATTTTTGGTATAGTGGGCAGACATTGGAAGATTTTTTTAAGCATAGGTATGAAAGGATCTATTTCACTTTAAAAAAAGTCACTCTGGCTGCTGAGTGGAAAATGTACTGTAGAAAGTCAATAGTGGGAGTAGGGAAATATATTAGGACGTGGTTGCAAAGGTATAGGTAAAATGTGACAGTGGCTTAGATTAGGTTGGTGACAGTGGGGTTTCAGATATCTAGGTGGATTTGAGATGTATTTTGCAAGATCTAGCAGCATTTTATGATGAACTAGAAGAAACAGAGTTTCGAAACATAAAGGAATCAAGGATGTTTCCTGCATTATTTAGCCTGAGTAACTGGGTGGAAGGTGGACATATTAAGTTTAAGATCCACATAGAGTTTTCAGATAAGGAAAAGACAATTGTAACATAGACCTGGAGCTTAGGAGCAATGTCAGAGCTAAAGATAGAGATTTGGAAAGTCATTGGCATATAGGCACTATTTTAAATCTTGGCATTGGATATGACCATCCAGGAAGAGAGTTTAGAAAGTATAAACCTATTCCTGTCTTGTATGTCATTCAGAGCATTTGTAATTGACTGGCCATTGAATGTCATAAAACATGTTCATACTAAAGTGTGGATGACCATAAAGCTGTTCATACTAAGGTGTTGATGATTAATTATAGCCCAATCTTTTCATTTTTGTTGTAGCAACATGGATCCCAAAGAAACTACTCCAAAGTTGAGAATTTCCAGCTCAGCATCACACAGATTGGCCTTAAATTTATAGCCCAGATGAGCAAGGTGCTAGTGATAGTGGTAGGTTTGGGATCCCCCTTAAGCTAGCCACCTGTGCTGTTCCACTGATCCATAATGGACGGATCTCAAACAAGACCCACATGACTTGTTCCTAGCTTTATGTAGAATTTGGGACCTTTAAAAAATGCTCCCTGTTTCTATTTGATTTTCATATTTCTGCCTTGATCTTACTCTCTCCTTTGTTCCAAAAGTGAAGCCAGTTGTCAGGCATTGGCATCTTGTCATTATAGCATTTGTCACCTTCCTGATTGTCTCCTTTGAAAATGCATCAGTACGTCACTTACTAATTTATTTATTTTCTGATATTTGAACTACTGAGGTTATCTTCAGAATAACTTGAAAGTGGATATACAGCTATTCACTTCCTCTCACCCTGTGAAATCTCCCAAAATGAGAGGCCCAATTCTCCTTGGGATGGAATATTTGTTATTTATTCTTAATTTGAAGAGTCAGAGTGTGAAATGTCTAGAAGCTCACCTGTATGGATGCTGCTGGAGTTTTCTTTTACAATGTGATGTTTAATTCAGTGTGATATATAATGTGGTGAAGATTGGGGATCCTATTGAAAAGATAGATTAGATAGATAGATATGTTAATACCGAATTCTCTTTTAGACACTATATCGTAAGAAGAAGGTTCAGCTTATATTTTTAAAGTTGCCTGCAGTTTTCATTTTAACTATGTAGTTTTCGCTTTCGGCAGTTTGACTTCCCTGATATTGTTTTTACATAGATTTTATATTTAATGTGATTTTTTTTTTCCAGTCAGAGATTTCAGCCAGAATATGAGAAATAACTTCTCTCCTATTTCTTTCTTTTCTTCTCCCCCAATAGATTTGATTTCATTATAAGATGTGTCTGTAATTGAATTCCTCTTCTTGGGGGAGACGATAGGAAACTTTTCCCTCCTCACTGAAAGCCTGATCCAGTAGGTCCACAGAGATTCCTTATTCTTATTCTTATTCTTCCCTGATCTACAGTGATTCTTAGACAAGTGCCACCTCTCATCTCTCTATATCCCACATCTGATACCATCACTGCACTGAAAACCAATGTGAGGTACAACCTGAAAATGCAGTGAGATGTGCACTCAAAAGGTGGGGCTTTTCAGGGAAGCCCAATGTTGCAATCCTTTACCTTTGGTACCAAACTTCTCTCTGGTAAATGCTCAATTCTGGTATAGTTATAGGGAAATAGGGATGGGATTGGTTAGTGAGGTTTGCAATGGGAGCCCCTATCAACTCAAAAGAAATCTGTCAGCTGCCAGTGTGACAAATGAGGTTCTAGAAGTTGTTGCACACTAACTCCAGAGAACTAACATTTCCAGGGACATAAATTTTATTGTCCCCTTGACCCCATATTTGGAGAAATAATAGAGATACAAGGCCTAAGAGTGCAAAGAGTGTCCTGCTGAGGGCTCAGTGGATAAAGTAGGGAGTCCTAACCCTGTTTTTGCAATGTCTGAAAACATCTACAGGGTTAAGGTGTGTTATGAGGTTTTTCAAACATTTTCAAATCCTTATTCATTCTAAGAATGAGTGAAGAGGACTTTCACAGAGTCAAACAATAACTGGACCCTCTAACTCCAAGAAGATTGGGGTTCAGCAAACTTAATTAATGGTACAATTATCTGTTCATTTCATTACCCATTTTCCCCGCAGCAAGCCCCTAAATATTGTCATATCTGAGCTTTCTTGTTCTTGTGATTAAACTCAGTTTTAAGTCATATCTCCTTCTAGTATAAAGGATTTTACATATTAGGGATAAAAATGACACAAACTACATACCATTATATTTCAGAAAGAACATATATTCTTGAAGAAAGGAATTTAATTTTGTAATAATCTCCCACCTCCAAACCCAGCCAGGCACTAATCTTAATCACTCATATTATTGAATAATATGTGTGTCGTTTTTCTTTTTTCTCCACAAATCAAAATGCTAGTGAGTTTATCACCTTTTTTGCAGATCTAATTGTCTGCTTGGATAAAAATGTCCCTATGATTATGACACACTTTTTGTTAAGGTCTTTTCATTCCTGTGTTCACCTATAAAGCGGTAGGCTCAACTAATGTTAACCTATCTATTTTCATCTCTGATAAGTGTTATCTAAAATTCATTTATGCATTTAGGAACAAGGTGACAAAATAGTGGTACTCTCTTGATAAATCTCACATACAGTATGGCAGCGTATGAGTCATTCTTATAAGTGGTGTAGACTTTATTGTCTTACATGACTTATGCTTATAGCCATACATAAATCACACAGAACCACCAGAGGAATTTCAGTGTTTAGTCATAATAAAAGAAGAGATTTCACAGATTGTCTCCATCAAGTCTGAATGCGGTCAAAGAGGGAAAGGATTCCCAATAAATAATCCGTTTCAATTTCATGTCAGCTAATGATAAATACTTCTATACAAAATTTGAACAAGGAAACTTCATTTTGTTTTAAATATACTCCCAGTCTGTGAGATGGAGCCTTTGAGAAACTTGGAAAGATTTCCCTTAGGGTTTAGGATTATAGGCTTTTAGTTTAGGGTAGAGAAATGATCCTTGTCTAGGAGAGCTCATGAGGCTTTAGTTTAGTGTAATTCAGCTCAATCAAGAGTTCATCAACTCATTTGTTCAACAAACATTTATAGATAAACACTGGTGAATTTTGCTTGCCAAAGTACCCTAAACAAATTTACTTTGTAAATTTGCAAACTAGTAGAAACTTGTTTATTCATTCTTTTTTTAAATTGGCAACGAATTTTAAATTCATATACTATTTGATTTTGCTAATTCCACCTTAGGAATCTATCCTGCCAATATACTTGCAAAAGTTTGAAGAAACTAAGTATTTATTTTCATTATGCCTTTGCTTATATTAGCTGAATAATGAAGCAAACTACACGCCCCTTAAGAAGTGAAAGAGGGGAATTTAAATGATCATGGTACATCCATACAATGGATACAGTAATGTTGTTTTAAAAAATTAGTTATATCTGTATTTCCTTTTAAAAATAAGTTAAATCTATCTGTGCTGATATGAAAGATCACCAAAATATATTATTCAATGAAAAACTCAACGTGCAGAACTACTGCTTTAGTATTATCCTGTTTACTTAATATGGATGCAAATGCATAACTCTGGGATATACCTTCATAAACTATATCTGAGATTTAGAAGTGAGATTTGGGAAAGAGGGAGAGGTATTTTTAACTTTCATTTGTAACCCTTTAGATTGTTTAAAATGTTTACCTTGTGATAGTAAATATGACATTTGAGAGGTTAGAATAATTAAAGTTGAAAATGGAGAAAAAGAACTAATATTTATTGAGCATTCACTGTTTCTCATGCATATGTTTTTGAAATCTATGTCTCTACTTTTCTCCTTTCAACAACACTTCAAGGTAAATATTAATTTCCCAATGTCATAAATGAGGAAACTAAAACCTAGGCAGGTTATGTTGTTTGGCTAGTGTCACCTAGCTAGTTAGTGTTAATGAGACTGAACGTGGAATGAGAGTAATAAACATAACAACCACTAACTTTCAGCACTAATTATGTCAAAATGTATTACATGTATGTGTTTCCACTCTCCCAAACTAGCTAACTCCCATTTATAATTAATGAAACTGGAGTTCAAAGAGGTTATGTAATTTATTGAAGGTAACAGGGTTGATATATGAACATAGCTCAGTGTACTTCCAAACCCCAGTCCTTTCCACTGCCCTATATCATTTTCCATACATAAAGTGCTTGGAAAGAGATAGGAGAAACAAGGATACAGATTAGAGGCTCCTGCAATAGTCAATGTGAGAAATTACCAAGAAGAGAAAAAAATATCCGAGCAAGGTTCCGAAGGTAAACTCAGACATGGTGAGTAACTGGACATTATGGTCCAGGTAAAAGGAAGAGTCAGAGGTGGCCCAGAAGGGCTTCCCTGGTGGCGCAGTGGTTGGGAGTCCGCCTGCCAATGCAGGGGACACGGGTTTGTGCCCCGGTCCGGGAAGATCTCACATGCCGCGGAGCGCTTGGGCCCGTGAGCCATGGCTGCTGAGCCTGTGCGTCCGGAGCCTGTGCCCTGCAATGGGAGAGGCCACAACAGTGAGAGGCCCGTGTACCGCATTAAAAAAAAAAAAAAAAAAAAAAAAAAAGATGATGGCCCAGAAGTTTCTAGGTAGCTGGTGGAATATTTTCGGGGAATGACATGGTCATTTTTTCATATGTTTATTTTCTGATGTATGTGGTGTATCCAGGTGGAGATGTCTATTAGGCAATAGGATATACAGATTTAATTTTTCTCTTTGTTATTGCTATTATCCATGTTTAAATCTCAGAATTATCTTTAATTCCTCCTCCCTCTCCTATCCCTCTATATAAACCAGTCCTATAAAGAAAAATCTATCAGTACAGTGTCTCTTGGATCTATTTCCCGTTTCCATTTGCATTGCAACCCCTAATTCTGGCGCTCACTACCTCTTCCTTATAATTTTTCAATAGCATCTAAACTTCAATCTGATAATCTCCCTCTTTTCCATCAATGTTACAAACCATGTCATGAATACTCTTTTTAAAGTACAGTGCATCCCCTGATAAAAACAAAACATAAAGAAAAAAAGCAACCAAGGCCTCTTAGTACTTAACAAAATTAAATTCGAACTCAAAAACATAGCACTTAAAGTTCACCATGACCTGAAACCAAACTTAATTTATAGTTTTCTGTTTTATTATTGCACTCACTGAAACAAACCAGACAATTCAGAATACTACTGAATCTGCCCCAAAGTCACTTTATGCTTTCATACCTAGTTGTTTTTATTATTAATACATTCATTCATTTCTACATCTAGTCAACAAACATTTAAAAGGATCTATTTCGGGCTTCCCTGGTGGCGCAGTGGTTGGGAGTCCGCCTGCCGATGCAGGGGACACGGGTTCGTGCCCCGGTCCGGGAGGATCCCACGTGCCGCGGAGCGGCTGGGCCCGTGAGCCATGGCCGCTGGGCCTGCGCGTCCGGAGCCTGTGCTCCGCAGCGGGAGAGGCCGCAGCAGTGAGAGGCCCGTGTACCGCAAAAAAAAAAAAAAAAAAAAAAAAGGTAAAAGGATCTATTTTGATGACGGTGGTAGAGATTGAAAGGCATGCATGAATTTAAGCTATATTTGGGAGTAGGAATTTACAGAAATTAGGTATTGAGGAAGAGAATTATGAAGATTGATTTCAGTTTTCTGGTTTACCCAATTGGAGATTTCTAGGAGAAACCAGAAGGGGAACCAGCTTAGGGTAGGTGGTAGATTCTGAGTCTGGTTTTGCACATATTCAAATTGAAGTCCTTTTGATATATCAGAGTGGAGACACCAAGTTGGCAGTTGGATATAGAAATCTGGTCCTTGGTGCCAGAAATCGAAATTGGCAACTCATCTGCATGCAGTTGATAATGGAAGCCACGGGCATAAATTAGATTCACTAAGGAGAACATATAGAATAAAAGAAAAATTGGCTGAGAATGAAAACTCCAGCTTTTAATAGGAGGGAATAAATTAGATGAGCCTACAAAGGAGACAGAGTTGTCATAGCCAGAGAGGTAGGAGGGAAATTGGGAGAGTGAGTTTTCATGATGCAAAAATAAATAAATAAAAAATAATCAAGGGGCTTCCCTGGTGGCGCAGTGGTTGAGAATCCGCCTGCCGATGCAGGGGACACGGGTTCGTGCCCCGGTCCGGGAAGATCCCACGTGCCGCGGAGCGGCTGGGCCCGTGAGCCATGGCCACTGAGCCTGTGCATCCGGAGCCTGTGCTCCACAACGGGAGAGACCACAACAGTGAGAGGCCCGCATACTGCAAAAAAAAAAAAAAATCAATGATCCCAGAATGAGGGAGTGATTTTTTATAGTATTCAATAATGCTGGAGGTTGAGTAAAATAAGGACAGAAAGTTTCAATTGAATTTAGGGACCTGAAAATCATTGATGATTTCGAGAACATTTTTAATAGCATGATGGAGGTAGATGCCAACATGCGTTGAGGAGTAATAGGGAAGTAATTAAATGGAGCCAGCAAGGTTGGGCACAAGATATGTGACTAAGTTGAGGGAGAGAGAAAACTAAATGGGGTGTGGTATTTTAGCATGCTTAAAATTTAAAAAGTATAGTCGTGTTTGGAGTGAGATGTTAAATAACAGGTAGGAGAGGGAGGGAGAGAGAGGATGAACAACAGTGCAGTCTTTTTGTAGTGTCTGGTAGTAATTCTAGCAAATGCACAGCAAATTTAGCTATGATTACTATACTTGTTCAAAAAATGAAAAACGAAAATTATAAGTGAAAACATTGGATCCTCAAGCAAAACTACCAGAAATAGACAGTTTAACTTAGGATAATTGCAAAATAAATATCTTTAATGAAGATTCCCTCCTTTTTTCTTGGGACTCTCTGCAAAGCACTAGTAACTTTCATGGATTTTGTACTTATGTCTCCTTTCATAAATGACTGCGTAGCAGTAAAAAGAAAATAAAGATGAGTGCAATATGGAGTAAGATATTTGATGTCTTAATTACTGTTGAGAAATTTTTCTATACACCCCATTCCAGTACTTGGCACTCTTAATTATAATTATTTATCAGTTCTTCCCATTAGACCAGTGCTGTCCCATAGAAATATAACACAAGCCACATATGTAATTTAAAATTTTCTAGCAGAGACACTTAAAAAGTAAAACAAAAAAATAAAAATAAGGTGAAATGATGTTATGTTAATATATTTTATTAAATTATGTCCAAATTATTATTTCAACATGTTATCAGTATATAAAATTAGTAATGAGATATTTAACATTTCTCTTTTTGCTGTCTTCTTTTATACCTATAGCACATCCCAATTCAGACAAGCCACATTTTGATTGCTTAGTAGCCACACATATATAGTGGCTACCATATTGAACAGCATAGCACTAGACAGTGAGCTTCGAAAATATCCTTGAAAGTTACTGTGTACGTACTCACAAAACCCCTGTATCCCCAATTCCAGCTCAGAGCCTAGCACATAGCAATTAAACAAAAGAATAAAATACATTTTTATGTTAATATAGGATTCCCTTATCAAGTATAAGAAGGTCAGTTTTAGGTATTATGGAAAGGAACAAAAATGAAGAGGAAAGGACAGGAAGTACTATTTTACTTATGTATATGTATCAACTATAAGGTGTTGGGAGGGCAGTGAGATGTTCACCTTTACCTTGTTTCTGCTATTTTGGCATCTAAAACATCAGATAGGAAAAATTCTTCTGGAATGTTCTCCTCTTTTTATGCATAATATGTTCATATAGTTTTTGTTTGTTTGTTTTGTTTTTTGTTTTATTACCCCTGCTAGATAATAGGGGCATTTGAAGACAATATCCCTTTCTGGTTCATCTTCTTGTCCCCTACTATGTGAACAGCAGAATACTCGGTCCACAAAGATTTGTGCCATCCTTTAGAGTGGGTTTCCTCTTACAGCCTTTCTTCTTACAGTTTATTCACTATAACCTATGAGGAATCTGCCTGCTGCTGGCATAGTTCTCAAAGGTGGTAGGTAGAGGTGATCTATCTCCCTTAAGATAACATAGGGCCAAAAATGTAATTTTCATGCAAAGTGTATGTGAACAAAAGTTGCCAAGAGGAGGCTTTGGGGAAACTGTATGGGACAGAAAGGCAAAGTCACTAAAACCAAATATTCATTTTCGTCAGGGGCCTGCACTACTGTTGGAAATAAGATGATTAGAAAATATTTTTTTTTCCTTTATGTGAATGTCTTTGAGCTAAGTGTATTTTTACATGAAGAGTGAGGACAAGTATAAATAGAATTCTTAAATAGTGATTTACTCTCTTCTCTCCACAGTTAGTAAGAATTCTTTTCTTGGTTTGTGTGTTTACTTATTTATTGCCTTTCACCCCCAGCGAACTGTAAGGCCCATAAAAGCAGAGATCAAATCTTTTTTATTAACCAGTATGTACCCAATGTAGTACAATGTTGGACATATAGAAGCTGCTCAATAAATATATATTGGATTAATGAAGGAATGGGATATTTATCACACTGAAGTAAAATTCATAATATTTACAAGTAGATGATCAAAATTTAATTTAGAAGTAGGGAAAAACACAAAGTATGATTTTTGAAGACTTTTTCTTGTAAGTGAACTTGATTTACTGAATATTTTTCCTCAAATAACTCTAAAGAATCTGCTGAATTTCTGATTATTTTAAGTTCTATTTGCTGTACATCCATGATCTGTGGAACTAAATAAACCCTATCCAACTGTTTTTCATTCATTATATACAGTAACGCACCGCTTAAAAAAAGAGATGAATGATGATGTGACTTCATGTTTTACTTTGGAAGCGTAAGGCTTGTTACTCTTTTGCATGAGCTAGAACTTCACTGACCTACTTAGATGAAGTTTAGCTAAAATTTAATTATGTAAAAGGAAACCTTGTATTAAGCAAGGTTCTCTAGAGTAGTTGGCAATTGGAGACATAGGAGAGCCGATGCTGTAGTTCCAGTCTGAGTCCAAAGGCTTGAGAACCAGGACAGCTGATAGTTTAGTTCCAGTTTGATTCCAAAAGCCCACGAACCAGATGAACTGATGGTGTGAGTTCCAGTCTGAAAGCCAACAGGCTCAAGACCTAAGAAGGGCTGATGTTTCAATTCTAGTCCTCTGGCAGGAAAAGATCCATGTCCCAGATCAAGTGGTCAGGAAGGAATAGCTCCCTTTTATCCAAGATAGAAGCATGTTCAGCCTTTTTGCATTAGGGAAAGCAATCTGCTTTGCTTGGTCTACTCATTCAAATGTTAGCCTCATCCAAAAACACCCTCACAGACACATCTAGCATAATGTTTTACCAATATCTGAACACCCTATGGCCTGGTCAAGCTGTTTTATAAAATTAGTCATCACAGCTACTCCCAAAAAGGAACTCTTGAGATATTATAAATGGAGATTTTTATTATTGCTGCTTTGCTCTGCTTAGCTCAGTTAAATCTTGGATCTTTGTTAAAACTGTCTTGTAAATCTAATATGTTAAAGTGTACTAGTGGTTCTTGAGAGTCCAGCTAAGCTTATCCACAAAGAATTGTGTGATTATGTACTATGATAATTTTTTTTTGGTTAGAGAAGAGCCATTGCATAATTACATAATTTCTTAGCATCTAGTAAATTATGGAAATTACTTGCCTGAGCCTTCTCTATTAAACCCACAAATAGGATCAATTTTATATCAGAAAGTAGTGGTTGTGATTGACACTAGTAATGGAAGAGATACACATAGGCTATAAGAGCGATTGTCTAACAATTTTTGTGGTTGACCTTAAAAAAAAAAAAAAAAAAAAAGGCTTACTTTGAACTCCAGTATTTAAAACAAACAAAAAAGGAGAGGTGTCTGGTTGAAGCAGGAGCAACGGAGGGATGTGGAGTCCTGCCTCCTCTCTTTACCACCTCTTCTACTCAAGCCAATCCCAAGGCTCCTCCACAGAGGGCTGGGATTAAAGAAAACAGTTTGATGATCACTGGGTATTAAGGTAGTCAAATTGTGACTATTGTAAATATGCTGTAGAGAAGGGATTACAATAGTGGGTTCACTGGACTTTTACTCACATGGCATCTAAAGTCTAGAGAAGATTTGCTAAAAGCACGAGGCTATGTCTGATATATTAGTGGGTCATGAAATGACACAGTATTTTACTTGCAAAGGATTTTGGGTACACTACTAATAGAATCTGTACCATCTTTTAAACCGTATTGATGTGTGATGAGAAAATTCATGGGAACAAGGATAAGAAAGATTGACCTAGCTGGAAAACCAGGCCTGGATCTTAGTATGGCCTAACTTGGACTAGACTTTTGATTTCTGTCTAGGTATGCCCCTCAAAATGATCTAAGCACATTGCTTATAAAAGTTAAGCTTCCCACTCCTTTGTCCATACTGATTTGCCTCTGTGGGTTTCTTTTTTTAAAATAAATTTATTTATTTATTTATTTATGGCTGCGTTGGGTCTTTGTTGCGGTGCACAAGCTTCTCATTGTGGTGGCTTCTCTTGTTATGGAACATAGGCTCTAGGCACGTGGGCTTCAGTAGTTGTGGCACATGGGCTCAGTAGTCGTGGCTCACAGGCTCTAGAGCGCAGGCTCAGTAGTCGTGGTGCACGGGCTTAGTTGCTCCACGGTATGTGGGATCTTCCCGGACCAGGGCTCGAACCCGTGTCCTCTGCACTGGCAGGAGGATTCTTATCCACTGCACCACCAGGGAAGTCCTCCTCTGTGGGTTTTTACAATTGTTACAGAGTAATGCATGATAACAGAGATTCACATGGATTATTAAGATCAGTCCTGGTGAACTGAATAAATCATTTTAACTATGTTGTAGCTGATATACAAATATATGTGCTGTAACTTAATTGCTATAATTTTCCTTTTAAGGAAATTAGAGTTGTATCTTGGACCCCAGATAATGTCTTCTAATATACTATCTTCGGTTTGAAAGTTTTCTTTTTTCCATTCATCGTAAATACTGATTGCTATATAGTTGAATTGTTTTAGCCTTAGCGCTGTTACTTAAATATATTGCAGAAAATGAAGAAACAGAGGCTGTAAGGTAAACGAGTTTCACCTTAATTGTACCTAACTAGACCACTCTGCATATCATGGCACAGAACAAACGTTGTTCTATTGACTGCAGTAGGGTGTCTGTCAACAAATGTTTCCTTTCAGGACAAGGAGTTAAACTTTTGCTTTTTATTTGACACAGTCCATCATTCTCTTAAATTCAACATTCTGTACCAATGACTATTACTTAGAGTTTTTCTGAGGATCTTCTGAATAGTGTAAGAACTGAATTGGATCTGTCTTTCTCTTATGAAAGCTCTTTCAATTCATTTCATTGATTCAGTTTTTATTGGCCTAAGTCTCACCAGGATCTTACTTGGCTCTAAGCCCTCTAAGGGGAGGTTATACATACCTAGAAGATATGTTTAATCCTTGGCTATGGTTTTAACTAATTATACAGATGTCAGATACTAATGTTACTGTTGTTGGGAGATGGAACTAACACTTGCTAAATATGCTTCCTATTAAAGCAAGTGTTCTTTTTATGGAGTTGTATTTAAACACATCATGTCTGAGATTGTTAGCACATAGTTTAAGGCAAATCAATGTTATACAGTACGAAGAGCATGGGCTTTGGAAATAAACAGACCTGGTTTTGAGTCTCAGCTCTATCACATAATGGTTGTGTGATCATAAGTAAGTTACTTACCCTCCCAAGGTTAATTTTCCTTATTGATATAATCATGGCACCACATGCTCCTTTGTCAGTCCCCCTCCATACAAACATACTCACTCACTTAAAAGAAAACAGATAAATAAGCAAAGAAGTATTAAAAACATAAGACACACTCTACTTTTATTGCTTCTCCATTACTATTTGCCCTTGAACTTTGAAAAAGTTTTATTTTGTTTCTAAATGAAATGTGAGAGAGGCCTTTTAAATGTCCATGTCACTTTATTCATTCACAGATTAAAATTTAAGTATACTTATTAGAACCCAGTTAAGAATATAAAAGAACTTACATTATAGTGCTCAGTATGTGCCAGTTATTTAAGCCTATGAATAGCAAGACATTTTAATATAATGGACTAAATAGTCATTAAATATATTATTGCCATCATACTGTTGGTTGGAAAATAAACCTAGTCCTTACGACTGAAATGCAACTATTCAAAGATTTTAAATGATTGCTTTTTTCCCAGGTGCAGTTTGGAAACAGAGTTAATTGCCAAATGCCAGAAAGCACAAACTATTATACATTTTAAAAGACTTATCTTGCCGTCAACATAGAATGTTGCATTTGAATGAAAAAACTTGTAATAGAAAATAAAATTAACATGGGATTTTATTCTCGAAATTTATAAAAACGTCTTCTAGTATTCCATTCATACCTTTTCTTCTTGCTGTTCAGGCTACCTATCTTGAGTCGTAGGTCTGCTATGAGTACATGTCATATACTACTAATAGAAAGCTTAAAGGCTGTTGATTTCTCTACAGTTTCAGACTTATGAATGTGAGGCTGTGTAGAGCTTTAACTTAAAGATAGCTCATTAATTTGAAATTCTTGTCTTAAGCCTGCAAAATAGAAAAGTAGCATTAAACTGAGTCACAGTCGAATCTTTAAGGGATTGTTGTTTTGGCAAATGGCTTCCTTACAGAATGCAAACCCAAATAAGGTACTTTACATTTTAATAAAACAATTATTTGATATAATCTTCAACTAGGAGAAGGGACTATGTAAAGAAATACTTGTAATCAAAAAGATCTCAGCTTTTGTCCTCCATTTGGTTTAATGCAGGAAATTATTATTAGTTAAGCTAGAATGGTAGAGGAGAAACTGGAGGAAATAATATTTGAGTTAGTCAAATAATAAAGCATTAAAAAATAATTGTACTATATCTTCATAGGTGTTTCCAAATAATAATGCCTTATAATTTTCAGGTGTTTTACAACAAATCCATCAATCACTTGTCAGTGCAGCATGGAGCTACCTCTAAAGCCAATCCAACATTTTCTTTCATCTCTGGAAATACTGCCATTGAAATGTTTACCATGCAACTGCAGATTTATTCATTCTAAAAACTCATCAATTTTAAAGACTATATGATGTTTACAATGTTTTAATGACAAGATTCAAATTTTCAAATGTAAATTCTTCCAATTTTATTTGAAGAAATATCTGTCTTTACACTCAGAATCTTGAATCGGGTCTCATTTTATTTTAATTAGCTAGAACGTCCTCATCTCCAAAATGTGTTCAGATTTAGCTGGATAGAGTGTGGGTGGGGAAACATGAAAAGTTCCATTAGATTTAATAATACGTTTCAGGTTTTTAACGCTAAATTTTTATTTACAAAATAATCACTACACATATATGTGTATGTGTGTATGGCTCTGTGTGATTTTCTTTTAAACTGATGAGCTAGGTTAGTGATAGAAATTTAAGAAAATATAACTGGACTGCATCCATGAAATTGCCCTATAGTATTATATATGGGGATGAATAGAGTTTGAAATAATTCTTAAATTGCTAACATCAGGGTGTCTAGTCAAATTCTCCAACCTCTACTGGCTTACCCTTGATTTGCTTTAATATGGGTTGTGGGAAAAGAAAAACAATAGTTTTTCATTTAGACTTCATTTAGAACTGCCTGGCAACAGACAGGTAGGAAGGACTTCGAATTACTATTTTTCATTACTGGAGGGTCCCTTAGGACTACATTGGAAAGAGTTCTGTCTACCCCAGATAAGAGTCTCCTAGCAGTTTAATGTGCCAATCAGTTGTGCTTAGCAGCCCAGAATCATCGCATTGCAGCTGTTGAATAGTTCCAGACCATACGTTTCAAAGGATGGAGAATGTGACATGTGACATACTTCCAAAGAATGGTGATGAAAAGGGGGAAACGTAAGAGACTAAATTCTGTGGAATTGACAGTGCCTTAGAATGGGAAAAGTTACATAAGCATCAGGTACCTCACAGAGTCTACGATTATGTGTCTGCTCTAGCCATATTGTCCGTAGAACATTAAATTGCACAATTTCTCTTCTTTTCACTATTAAACAACAACCTCTGGAATCATAGAGCACACAAGCACAGTTAAGAGAGACAGTGATAGAGGCTACTTAGCTTCTCTTTCTGCTCAGGGTTAGTATATGCTCTATCCTGAGAAGTCACCTTCAAAATCAATCTAGAATAAGATTAACTAGAGCCTGATTGGCATTTGTGGTTACCACCATAATTTGAAAAAAATAAAACAAGATTCTGAACACGGTATCTTTAAAATAAGGAAGCCAGGGGGAAAAGTGTATTTTAATTTTTTTTCATCTTGAGGGAGGGCGCTCCTCTTATAAGGTAAAGCAACCAGCATATGCTCATTCTTGAAGTGGCTAAATAAGATGTATGACATATGTTAGCTACTTGCTCTTAGCATGGAATATATTTTGTCAAAGAATGGTGACATAGTTCTAGGGTAAGAGTAAGACCTTTAGGGATCCAAAGAACTAAAGAGAAAATTGTTCCCCATTCCCATTCCCAGTATATAATTAAAAATGAGTTTAAGGAAGTCCCATGGTGACCACCTTAATGATACCAAATTATTTTAAAAAGTGTTTTGGTGACCCTGTTTTTCTGGTGCCCTTAGCATGTATATCTGCCTATTAGATAATTCAACATATAATTCTTCATATTACAGCTCAGTAGACTATGACCAAGCCAGCTGCCCTGGTTAAGAGACAAGAGTGAAAGGATGGGGATAGAAGTATTTTCCATCGAATGTGCACGAATGCCTCTCTGATGAGGTTAAATGAAGTGAGAGAGTTAGCCATGTGGGTAGCTCGGGAAGGGTTTCCTAAGCCTAGGGAACAGCAACTGTAAATGTTTTAAACCTGGAGCATATTTGAGATGTTTGAGGAATAGCAAGTGGCTAGAGCACTATGAGCAAGAAGAATGAGGGAGGAAATTTCAGGTAAGAAAAACAATATGAAAAAAGCTCAGGGGTAACAGATGGCTCTCCCCCATCAGGATTACTTCACTTCTGAAGCCAGACAGCCAGCCTTAAAGGCCACTCAGAATATTAGCCTGTAGCTAAACCCGTGTCCAGTATTAACTGCATAAACACGACTTTTTGATCTCTCTGAAGGTCACTGAGTAGACTGGTAACACCAGGGAACCCAGATGGCTAACATAAGTAACATAAGGTTTACTTGAAGAAGGCAAATGGACAAAAGCTAGAATTCTGAAAACAACAAGGCAAATTAAAAAAGACACTCTTTTGCTTTTTAAGCACATGGCAGTAAATGTTGTACTATCAATTCAGAAACCTCACAATATGATTATAATTATGCATAAGGTATACAGAAATTGATGGACTCTATTAAAATACAGAAACTTGGAGTAGCACACAAAGGAGAATAATGAATAGTAAAATCCATTGACAACACTGTAGCTAACACATTTTTATTACCTCACAATGTTATTTGAGTGCAATGGCATATGGACATGGTCAGAACCTATAAGGCCAGAAAATAGCACTAAGTGTATTATAAAATATTAGCAGAATATATTGTCATAGCATAGCCATAGTGGGATGGTGAACTTACCATTTTAAAGCATGATCAGATAATCATTTTGTCCAATTTTTGTCTTCACTTAATTGGGGACTGGATAGACCAAACTAATTGCTTGGATTTGGAAGGCACTATATAGCAAGCATTATGTTAGCATTAATCATGCCAGGTTCAAACAACTGGGGAAAATTGGTCAACAGAGTGGTTTTTAAAAGTCAAATTGATTAACATTGTGAAGTTATAACATAAATATCATCTTCTTCAATAGCTAATATGTTTCAATGAGAATAAGCATGTAGCTTTTGTTTTCCTTTTTGGATCAAGAATCTAGAACTGTCATATAAAACCATCTTATATTCTCATATAATGCTTTATACATTTCCAACATTTTTATATATATTTACCTTTTCTGTGAGATCTCTGTGACCTTCCTATTTAAATGAAATCACTATTCCCCTTGTCCTGCTCTGCCTTGATTCCACACTGTGAGTCCCCTAACCATGCTCTATTTTTCTGCATACACTTGTAACTTTCTGCCATACTATATCAATTACATATTTAACTTTTATTTTCTGCCTGCCCCCTTTAATATGTAAGCTCCATGGCAACATGGCTGGGTGAGTTGCCAGATGTCACAGGGAAAATTAGTGTCAGTGAGAGCAAACTAAAGCATAGCATCCTGATTCCCAGACCTATATTCTCTCAACTTCTCTTTTGGCAGTCATTCTCAACTCTGGATGCACATTGGAACCGCCTTTGGTGCTCTAAAAAATTATAATGCCTAGAAACTCCCCAGAAAATCCTGATGCAGATTGGGCATCAGGAATTTTATCTCAGTCTCCTGCCTCAATAAATTCCATTTTTCAAATAAACATTTCAACAGTATAGTGGATGAGATCAGGCAGACCTGGGTTCAAATCCTAGTATCTATTTTATCTTGACCAGTTGCTCAGCCTGTAAACCTCAGTTTCCTCAGTTCTCAAATAGGGATAATACTGCCAAATTTGCAGGAGACATGTCAGGATCAAATCAGATAATGGATATGAAAGAGTCTGACAAATAATGTACATTCCCTTTTCTACCAATCTCTCCTTTTAATTGGAGGATTTTATCAATTTATATTTAAAGTATTACTGACAAGTATCCACTCTTCCCTTTTTCTATTTGTTTTCTATATGTCACACCCTTTTTGTTCCCCAATTCCTATATTACTATCTTTCTTGTGTGTCTATTTTTTTCAAGTGTGCAGTTTTAATTCCCTTCTCATTTCTTTTACTGTATATTAATTTCTTTCCTTACTGGGTACTTTGAGGTTAAAATTAATATCTTAATTTTTAACCTAAATTATTTTATATCTATTTATAATTTGAATTAATAACAACTAATATACACAAAGTTTGCTCATATATAGGTCCACCCCTCCCTTTTTATGTTATTATCACAAATTATTTTATTCTTTGTGTGTCCACTAATATAGACTAATAATTAATTTTATGCATTTGTCTTTTAATTTATATAGAAAAAAAGAGGAGTTACAATCCCAAAATACTATAATAGTAGCTTTTGATATTTACCTCTAGTTATCTTTATGAGTGTTCTTTATTTCTTCATATGTTTCCAAGTTACTGTCTAGTGCCATTTCATTTCAGTTTGAAGGACTCTCTATAGCATTTCTTATAGGGTAGGTCTACTAGTGGCAAACTCCCTTGGCTTTGGTTTATCTGGTGATATCATTATTTCTTCTTCATTTTTGAAGGATAGTTTGCGTATATAGACTTGTTTTGTTGTTGTTGTTTTTCTTTCAACACTAGAAATATATTATCTCACTGCCTTCTGGCCTTCATAGCTTCAGATGAGAAATTAGCTGTTAATCTTGTTAAGGATTATCTGTATAGGGTGAGCTTCTTTTCTCATGCTACCTGGAAGATTCTCTTTGTCTTTGTCTTTCAACAATTTGCTTTTAATGTTTCTTGGTGTGGATCTCTAAACTTTTCCTAGTTGAATTTCACTGGATGTGTACATTCATGTCTTCCATCAAATTGTGATATTTTGGCCATTGTATCCTTAAATATTCTTTCTCAACTTTTTTTCTCTTTCCCCTCTTCTTCTGGGACTCTGTGTATATACTGATATGTTTAATAGTGTCTTACAAGTCTTATAGGCTCAGTTTATTTTTCTTTATTCTTTTATCTTTCTTCTCAGACTGAATAATTTCAATTGACGTACCATTAAGTTCACTGATTTTTTTCTTCTGCTTGGTGAAATTTGATGTTGAATCCCTTTAATATATATTTTTTCTTTATAATTATTATACTTTTCAACTCTAGAATTTGTATTTGGTTCCTTAATATAATTTCTACCTCTTATGGATATTCTCTATTTAGTAAAATATTGTTCTTTTTAATTTTTATTCTTTGTCTATGTCTTCCTTTAGCTCTTTGAATATATTTAAAACAGTTGATTTGATGTCTTTGTGTAGTAATTTCAACACCTTAACTTCCTCAGGAACTGTTTCTATTAATATATTTTTGCCTGTAAAGTGGGCCACAAATTATTTTTTCTTTTCATGTGTCAAAAAGTTTTCATTAAAAAGTGGTCATTTTGGGCTTCCCTGGTGGCGCAGTGGTTGAGAATCCGCCTGCCAATGCAGGGGACACGGGTTCGTGCCCCAGTCCGGGAGGATCCCACGTGCCGTGGAGCGGCTGGGCCTGTGAGCCATGGCCGCTGAGCCTGCGTGTCCGGAGCCTGTGCTCTGCAATGGGAGAGGCCACAGCAGTGAGAGGCCCGTGTACCGCAAAAAAAAAAAAAAAAAAAAAAGTGGTCATTTTGAATATTATAATGTGGAAACTCTAGAAATTAAATTCTCCCCTTTCTCCTGGACTGTTATAAGCTGTTTTGTGATGGTTGGGTGTCTGTTTGTTTTCTGTATTACTTTTGTAAAATCTGTAGTCTTTATTGAATGCAGCCACTGAAGGATCTGCCCCATTAGTTTAGTATCAGTTAGTGATTTGACAGATTAGTTGATACTCCTGGAAGAAAGAAAGAAAGAAAAAGAAAGAAAGAAAGAAAGAAAGAAAGAAAGAAAGAAAGAAAGAAAGAAAGAAAGAAAGAAAGAAAGAAAGGGAAAGAAAGAAAGAAGAAAAATAAAGAAAGAGAAAAATAAAGAAAGAAAAAGAGAAAGAAGAAAGGAAGGAGAGGAAAGGAAAGGAAGGAAGAAAAGAGAGGAGAAGAGAAGGGGAAAAAAAAGAAAAGAGAGGGGCTTCCCTGATGGTGCAGTGGTTATGAGTCCGCCTGCTGATGCAGGGGACACAGGTTCGTGCCCCCGTCTGGGAAGATCCCACATGCCACGGAACGGCTAGGCCCATGAGCCATGGCCACTGAGCCTGTGCGTCTGGAGCCTGTGCTCCACAAAAGGAGAGACCATAGCAGTGAGAGGCCCGCATACCGCAAAAAAAAAAGAAAGAAAGAAAAGAGAGAGAAGGAAAAGGAAAGTTAAAAATAGAACTCTCCTAGTGTTTGCAGATTGGGTCTGTATCGGGGAATTCCTTAATGCTTAACCAAGCAGTTAGCCAGGCAGTTTACAACTCTGCCTTAGCCATTACTTCCTGCTTGCATGGTAAGGTAAGTCAGAGTTGAGTGCTTAGTGTCTTCTCAGGTCTTTTGAGAGCATGTCTCTGTCACTGGACATGCCTATGGCCATCTACATTCCCTGGGATATGCAGGTGTTTTTCAAAGCTCTTATTCCTGGAAGCATGTCTTTTTCTATCCTCTTTCCTCCCAAGCTTTTTGGTCTATTTCCTATTCTGACTGTTATCCTTTGCCCCTAGCAACAGTGGCTAATAAATTTACTTTAATGCTGCCCAGAATGCTGCCTCAGCCTTGGGAGGGCTTTGTGGCAGGAAAAATTAGTTTAAGCCCTTTGGCCCATCTCTTAGGGAGCCACCAGACAGATTAAAACACAGAACCAGAATTCTTTGAGAATAAGTTCTTTATGACTTCCTCTGATACCTGTATTATGCAATAAGAATGTAGGTGGTTATCTTCAAAGTAGAATGCAGAATGGGGGATGTTAACAGGGTAAGTTAAAATGTCACAGAGCTTTCTTACTTGAAATCATCACGTTCTTTTTCTTCATTAAGCACTGCCCTGGCTGTTGTAAGTTTTTGATTGAATTCCCGAGTTCTGAGTAACTTGATTCTGACAGTTTTCCAGCTTATTCATTGTGTTTGTGAACGGATAGAGTTTTGATTTCCCTACTCTGCAGGTTTCTGTAACTTCAGTTGATAAGGATCACTTTTAATCTGTAGATTGATTTGAGTAGAATTCCCATTTTCACAATGTGAGCTTCTAAATAAGAAACATGAATTTTCTCTCCTTCCATTGAGATCATCTTTAATTTCTCTCAGCAATGTTTTGTAAATTTCAGCATATAAATCTATCAGCTCTTTTGTTAAGTTTATTTCTAAGTATTTTTTCTTTTTCATGCTATTTTGAATGAAATTATTTTCCTATTTTTATTTTCAGATAGGCTATTGCTAGTATATAGAAATACATTTGATTTTTATACATTGTTCTTGTATCCTGAAACTTTTCTAAATGTATGTTTTAGTTCTAATTGTGTGTGTGTCTGTGTGTGTGTATAAGAGTGTATTTTTTCTAGGGTTTTTTATATACAGAATCATCCCAATGAAGTCTTTTTTGTTTTTTTCTTTCTAATCTGCATGCTTTTTATTTTCCTGTCTCTTTTTTTCCCTTATTGGACTGACTAAAATCACCATTACAGTGTTGAATAGAAGTGGCAGAAGCAGACATCTTTGTCATCTTTGTTTTTTTCTCAACCTTAACCTTAGACAGCATGCAACCAGTCTTTCACCATTAAGCATGATGTTGGTTTTAAGTTTTTAATAGATGCCTTTTATTGGGTTAACCAAGTTTCCTTTCTTTACTAGTTAGTTGAGGGTTTTTATTATGAATTAGTGTCAGATTTTGTCAAATGCTTTTTTTCTCTTTGTTGAGAAAATAATGTGGTTTTGTCCTTTTTTTCTATTAATAAAGTATATTACATTAATTTTTTGAGGCTAAAACAACCTCATATTCCAGGGATAGCTGGTCATTCTAAGTAATTTTTTAAAACGTTTTTTGGATTCACTATTTTGTTGAGAATTTATGTCTGTATTTTACTGTTTGTTTTCTATATATTATACATCCTTTTGTTGCTACATTTTCTCTTTCACTGACTTCCATTTTGTTGCATAGATTATTTTTGCTGTTATACTTTAATTCCAATTTAATTTGCTATTTGTTTGCTTTTACTATTTTTTTCAGTTATTTTTCTTAAGGTTACTATAGGGTGTCTTAGTTCGCTTAGGCTGTTATAACAAAATACCGCTGAGTAGCTTAAACAATAGAAATCTATTTTCTCATAGTTCTGGAGTGTGGAAGTCTGAGATCAGGATGCCTGCATGTTTGGGTTCTGGGGAGAGCATTCTTCCTGGCTTGCACACAGCCACTCTCTCACTGTGTGTTCACATGGTCTTTCCTCAGTGTATGTACATAGAGACAGAGAGAAATATCTCTCCCATCTTCTTTTAAGGCCACCAATCCTACTGGGTTAGGACCCCACTCTTATTATCTCATTTAACCTCAATCGTTCCTAAAATCACTTCCCTATCTCCAAATACAATAAAATTGGGATTAGGGCTTTAACACATGAATTTGGGGGGTGGGGCACAGTTTAGGACATAGTAGCTTACAATATTCTTTTTTTACTTATTACAGTCTACTTTAGATTGATGCCAACTTAATTTCAGTAAATGTATATAATTTTCTCCATTGTAGCTCTATTCTCACTACACTCCTCTGTGTTATTATCATATATATCTTTATATGTTATAAAGCCAATAATATAGTTTTATAAATATTTCTTCATGCAATTGTCATTACAAATAATTATGAGAAGAAAAAAGTAAAATATACATTTGCACTCTTTTATATTTACATGTTTACCTTTACCAGTGCTCTTTATGTCTTTGTGTCATGCTGTTTCTTTTCATCTTGAAAGACTTCCTTTAGTATATTTTGCAGAGGAGATCTGGTAGGTACACATTCTCTCAATCTGATGTTTATGTAGGAATGTCTTCTTTGCATCTTCATTTTTGAAAGAAAATTTTGCTGGATATAGGCAATATTTTTCTTCCTGTACATTGACTATGCCAACCCACTGCTTCTGGCCTCCATTGTTCCTGATTAGAAGTAAGCTGTTAATCTTACTTTGGTATGTAATAAGGTTTTTTTTTCTCTTGCACTTTAAGAGCTTCTCTGTGTCTTTGTCTTTCTTTTTTCTTTCTTTTTTTTTCTTTTCTTTTTTTTTGGCCATGTGGCATGTGGGATCTTACTTCCCTGACCAGGGATCAAACCCATGCCCCCTGCAGTCAAAGTGTGGAGTCTTAACCACTGGACCACCAGGGAAGTTCTTGTGTCTTTTTTTTTTTTTAATTTTTTTTGGAGTATAGTTGTTTTATAAGGTCCCTGTGTCTTTGTCTTTCAACCCCTTACTTACATGTCTCTAGGCATGAGTCTCTTTATGTTTATACTATTTTGATTCAGTTGAGTTTCTTGGATGTGTAGTTTAATATTTCTCCTCAAATTTGTAAATATTGTGGTTATTTTTCCAAATATTATTTCTGCCATTCTTCTCATTCTAAGAATTTCATTATGCATATGATGATATGGTTTGTGTTGTCCCCAGGTCTCTGAGGCTATGTTCATGTCTCTGTTTTTTCTGTTCCTTAGATTAGATACTCTTTATTGATTTATCATCAACTCCAGTGATTCTTTACACTGTCAGCTCAAATATGCTATTGAGCCATTCTAATGAATTTCTCATTTCAGTTATTGTACTATTCAAATATAAGATATCCATTTGGTATTTTAAAAAATAAATTTTGTATTTATATTCATATTCTTTATTGAGTCATTGTCAAAACATGTTCCCTTAATTTTTAAAGCATAGTTTTCTTTATTTCTTTGAACACATTTATAATAGATGCTTTGAAGTCTTTTTCTACTAAGTTCAACATTTGGACACTATTGGTGACAGTTGCTCTTGACTGCTTTTTTTTTCCCCTGAGTATGGGTCATATTTTCCTATTTCTTTGCATGTCATGTAAATTTTTGTTGGAAGTTGATTATCTTAGAAAATTTAGCTTAGTATCTATGGATTTGGATCCCTTCTATGGACTTTTGGTTGTTGTTACTAGTTTTTCTTTGTTTGATCTATTTGTTTGGTATCTTGCTTAGGTTAATTCTGTATGTCTATATTCCATGTACTGTGTGGTCATTGATGTCTCTGCTCTATTTTTTAAAAAGTATTTTGTTGCTTTTATTTTTAATACTGTTTTCATAGAGGTTACCTCTGGATTAGCATAACTTAATGGCAAATCAGTGATTGCTCAAACATTATGTTTAAGCTTTTTAAGTTAATAAGATTTCCACACTTTGCTAATGTATCTGAGTGTTGACAGGGGTACACATTTTAATTTCAGTCAGTGAATCAGTCAGTCCTTGTAAAGTCAGTTCTTTCTGGGTACACAAAGCTTCATGTTCAGCTAGGGATGAATAGCCTTCCCTGATTGTTTGTCAGCAAGATTACAGTTGGCTTTGACAATACCTCTGGGCATGAGTTTTTATTCTCTTTGCTCTAAATCAAGAGAGCTGCCTTCCAGCATGAGACTGCCAAGTCCTCATAGCCTACTTTGTACTTGTAGAGCTATCAAAAATGGATCTGGGGCTTGAAGATTGGTGCAGCCCCAGGTTAAAATGCTATATACTCCCATTGTCCTTATTAAGGTTTAGGTTTTTTTCTTGAATAAACTTTTCTTAATATGTTATATGCCTTTGGTCAATTTCCAGAGTCCTGAAATATGTGGTTTTGATAAATTTGTCCAGTTTCATCACTGCTTTCTGCTGAGCTCCTTACTTTGCCATTCCACAAGTCAAGTAGCATATGTCTTCTTCTTCCTTTTGAAGGACAAAAGTGATGAGTTATTATCAAATGGCTATTTCAATTTAGTGGACATGATTTGATTAACTCATTTGCCATAGCAATTAAGAGTTAGTATAACAACTGATTTCTATATTCTCCATTTCTGCATATGAATCTCTAAAATCTTGTTGCTGCTATACACATTTCAGACCTTTATAATGTTATACCCAAAGGATAGTTTTATCAACAAGAATAACTTATAGGCCTTTATAAAAATATGTCCTCTTTTCCAGGATTTCTAAGATTTTATTTGTTTGCTTGTTTTTGATTTTTGCTGTGTCGCTACAGGCTTGGAGAAATATCTGACACCCTAAGAATATGCAAATATGGAGTTGGATCTAAAATATGCAAGCCTTTTAAAACTTTCCAAATTTTCCTAAGTTGATCCATAAATAGCTGAAAATAGTAACTAAATAATAATACTAATATAGAGCTAAAAGGGACCCTACTCTATTCATAGCATAGCAAGCATCTTCTGCTAGTAACCCTGTCCAAGAAAAGCTTTTAAAGAACTAGTTAGAATGGTATAGCCTAAAAAACTTTCCACACTACAGTGGGAATAATATGAGGGAAACCTGCAGGTAAATCTGGAAACAAAGATTAAAAGAGTAGGGGCTTCCCTGGTGGCGCAGTGGTTGAGAATCCGCCTGCCAATGCAGGGGACACAGGTTCGTGCCCCGGTCCGGGAAGATCCCACATGCCGCGGAGCGGCTGGGCCCATGAGCCATGGCCGCTGAGCCTGTGCGTCTGGAGCCTGTGCTCCGCAACGGGAGAGGCCACAACAGTGAGAGGTCCGTGTACCAAAAACCAAAAAAAAAAAAAAAGATTAAAAGAGTAGACTTATTTAGTCTTTTCAGTTATTGATCCAGTATATTTCCATGTAGAAATAGCCTAGTTCTATATAGTTGCATTATTTTTAACATGAGAGTCCAGGCTTATTATTTATTTCCTGTTGGGCAGTGAACAAACTGCTCTAGAAACAATGGAACATTTTTTTGTAGGGGAAAATGGCTTACAGAAAGAAACTTTTAAAATAATAATTCTAAAAAACCCCACAACCAACCAGTTTGTGTTGCCCACTATAACTGGTGAAGCCAAATCAAGAAAAATAATGAAAACTTTATTTCAAACTAATTAATGACAGTCCATTTCTGGACACCTTAATTATACTTTTTATTTTGTATTATCCCTGTGGTCATAGTTTTCACTACCAGGTGCTATTTTTCTAATTGTGAGTGAATGAATCTTCGAATTTTAGAATTACAGAGCTATCACTGTATCCATTTAGTTAGGAAAGCTGACATATTTAAAACTCCATGCCCTCCACCATTGAAAATTGTACAGAAATCTTTTTCAGGAGAATGGTTAAAAAACAAGATTTCTACTTCCATTCCAAATGAATGCCTTTAAGTACAGGGCACCTTGAATAAGCTCTCAAGAAATCATGACTGCAGGTAATTCAGGAGACATTTAAGGTTTATAGTTCAAAGTTACCAAACAAAACTACAATATAGGAAATTTTCTCCCTTCTTTCTATCTCTCATAACATAAGGTCTAACAATTCTGCCTCTGCCTACTATGTAGTCCTGCCTTTGCCTCTCACTAGCTGTGTGAACTTCTAACTCATTTTTCCTCCTCTGTAAAATGAGGGAAAAAGTACCTAACTCATAGAGTCATTGATTAATATACAAGGAACTTAAAACTGTGTCTGACACATGGTAAGTGCTTTGAGAAGTACATGCTGTTTTTATTTGCACTACAGATGAAGAGCATGCCCTATAGATATTAATCTTAGTAAAACTGTGTAAACACCATTTTGACATGGAGTTCAGATATCTGAAGCATTTAAAAACAAAAACAGGTAATTTGAGTTTTCAATACATTTGACCAAGCAATATTATCAAGAGTCCACTTTGAGGTGTAGATAACACAGATGGCTTCTCTATGCTGAATATGCTAACTGGAATTTACTAAATGTCTACTTGACATTATGCTTTGTGATTTAGATACAGCTCTGTTTGCAAAGATACTTGAATAATATTTAAATGGTAAATTTAATCAACCTTCAATTTGTTTATTACATAGACCTTAAACCAGCAACTCAACTTAGCTTTTTTCCCCTGGTACCTGGAAAAGTGCCTAACAGATAGTAGGCACTTAATAGTTACTGAATGGATGGATGGATGGAAGGATGGATTCAATTTGAAGTCATGTAAACAAATTCAAAGTTTTATTTATGTCAGCATGTTATTATAAATTCAAAGCTGGTTTTATATGTATAAGTTAAACCAGTGTTAATTCATTTCCATAGAAGTTAGGTCATAGAAAAATATATAAAACATATACTTTTCTCAGTTCAGTGCTGTTTTTTGGCAAAGATGATATGAGGGAGATGAGAAACAAGACCCTGTGATTTGACAGAATACTTTTCTAAAATTTGTACAGTATAGTCATCTTATAGATGTAGTTGAGGGAACATACTACAACTGTTTTTATTCTGCATTATCCATCTCCTTTGAAACTGAATGTCCCTAAATATTCCCATTTTGGCACTGGTCCAAAAAGAGAGTTGTCATGTCAACTTTAAGCCAATATACTATGTTAAGAATGTCATCAGATATTTGACCACAATTTGGTGTGTCTATAGTGATGTGAATGTGACACCTCTTAACTTACTTGCAATCATCTATTACTCTGGAACACGCAGCTTCATAAAGTCCTGAATTAATCTTCAGGGAGAAGAATGCCTAATAAAGAACACAATAATGTGCAGCAGCTCTGGCAATAAATTTGATGAAAGGTTTCCTGAAAGCCACAGCAAAGGGTAAATGAGTCCACTTATTAGTTCTGTGTTGGTGTTATTTATGTTCTGTGACCCACAGGGAGATGAGAGATTTTATTTTGATGCTGGGGCAGCCTTCCCGGGGCTTCAGCATGCTGGCGCTTTGGGACCAATGTTTATATACTCAGTGGGAAATTTTGTTCATCTTGGGAAATGTCCTTTCTTCAAAAAAAAGAATTTTGCAAAGTGTTTTGTTGTTGTTGTTGTTTTTATTTGGTTTGTTTTTTAAATTTTAATCTTAGGCTCTTAGAGTTTGGGAACCATGGTGTATTTTGGTGGCTTGGGGGTTTTGTACAGAGTTATAAGGGAAAATGAGCTTATCACACATGGGACTTGAAATGATTCTCTGTGAAGCATATTTGAGGAGTAGAGAATCAAAGTGTATAAAGTGTAAGTTTTGTTAGCTATCTTTCCTAGAATATTCTGTCTGGTTTTATATCACTTCAATGTATGATGACTGTAGAAAGTATGCCATTTATTTTTACTAATGTCTGTTGGGTATTGTGTATTCAAAATTTGAATTTATGTTTTACAGCTAATTGTTTTTGTATATTTTTTGCCTCTGAGTCCTTGTGGTATTTTTTTAAAATTCAAACAGAAAGTCACAAAAATTATAATCATCCTCATGAGTTCACTCAGTCCCATGTAATTTTTTTTCATCTTGATCTTTCGTTAGCATTTTTATGAATTCATCAGTTTTCCATTAGAGTTCTGAAAATGCTTATTCATTCAGTTCAGCAGTATAGTCAGTTACCAGAAATCTGTACTTGTCAGTCTTTTCCATGAATTCCATGATGATGAAACCATTTTATAGGAACATTTTTGCAAAAGCATCAGAGTACACCCAGAACTGTCTATAAATGACAAGACTTAAAAATGACCACAGTTAAAGGTTTGATGAAAGTTCATAATAATGCAATTGACAAAGAAATTTAGTTATTTCTGAGATATACATTTTAAAGTAATAACTATGGGGCTTCCCTGGTGGCGCAGTGGTTGAGAATCCGCCTGCCGCTGCAGGGGACACGGGTTCGTGCCCCGGTCTGGGAAGATCCCACATGCCGCGGAGCGGCTGGGCCCGTGAGCCATGGCCGCTGAGCCTGCGCGTCCAGAGCCTGTGCTCCGCAGTGGGAGAGGCCACAACAGTGAGAGGCCCGCGTATCACCAAAAAAAAAAAAAAAAAAAAAAATAAAAAAAAATAAAAATAAAAAAAAAAAAAAATAAAAAAAAAAAAAAATAAAAAAAAAAAAAATAAAAAAAAAAATAAATAAAAAAAAAAAAATAAAGTAATAACTATAATTATAACTTATAACATTATACCAGAACATATAAGATTTTTAGAAATTTCATGTAATATCTGAAACATTTATATTAATATATTTCCATGCAACTAACCCAAAGAAAGTTTAGTATTGTTTTTTTCATTTGTTTTTTTATACTGCAAATTCTTATTAGTCATCAGTTTTATACGCATCAGTGTATACATGTCAATCCCAATCGCCCAATTCAGCACACCACCATCCCCACCCCACCACGGTTTTTCCCCCTTCATGTCCATAAGTTTGTTCTCTACATCTGTGTCTCAGCTTCTGCCCTGCAAACCGGTTCATCTGTACCATGTTTCTAAGTTCCACACACATACGTTAATATACGATATTTGTTTTTCTCTTTCTGACTTACTTCACTCTGTATGACAGTCTTTAGATCCATCCATGTCTCAACAAATGACCCAATTTCGTTCCTTTTTATGGCTGAGTAATATTCCATTGTATATATGTACCACATCTTCTTTATCCATTCCTCTGTCGATGGACATTTAGGTTGCTTCCATGACCTGGCTATTGTAAATAGTGCTGCAATGAACAATGGAGTGCATGTACCTTTTTGAATTATGGTTTTCTCAGGGTATATGCCCAGTAGTGGCATTGCTGGATCATATGGTAATTCTATTTTTAGGTTTTTTAAGGAACCTCCATACAGTTCTCCATAGTGGCTGTATCAATTTACATTCCCACCAACAGTGCAAGAGGGTTCCCTTTTCTCCACACCCTCTCCAGCCGTTATTGTTGGTAGATTTTCTGAGGTTACCCATTCTACCTGGTGTGAGGTGATACTTCATGGTAGTTTTGATTTGCATTTCCCTAATAATTAGTGATGTTAAGCAGCTTTTCATGTGCTTTTGGCCATCTGTATGTCTTCTTTGGACAAATGTCTATGTAGGTCTTCTTCCCATTTTTGGATTGGGTTGTTTATTTCTTTAATATTGAGCAGCATTAGCTGTTTATATATTTTGGAGATTAATCCTTTGTCCATTGATTCGTTTGCAAATATTTTCTCCCATTCTGAGTGTTGTCTTTTTGTCTTGTTTATGGTTTCCTTTGCTGTGCAGAAGCTTTGAAGTTTCATTAGGTCCCATTTGTTTATTTTTGTTTTTATTTCCACTACTCTAGGAGATGGATCAAAAAAGATCTTGCTGAGATTTATGTCAAAGAGTGTTCTTCCTATGTTTTCCTCTAAGAGTTTGATAGTGTCTGGTCTTACATTTAGGTCTTTAATCCACTTTGAGTTTATTTTTGTGTATGGTGTTAGGGAGTGTTCTAATTTCATTCTTTTACATGTAGCTTTCCAGTTTTCCCACCACCACTTATTGAAGAGGCTGTCTTTTCTCCATTGTATATCTTTGCCTCCTTTGTCATAGATTAGTTAACCATAGATGTGTGGGTTTATCTCTAGGCTTTCTATCTTGTTCCATTGATCTGTGTTTCTGTTTTTGTGCCAGTGCCATAGTGTCTTGATTACTGTAGCTTTGTAGTTTAGTCTGAAGTCAGGGAGTCTGATTCCTGCAGCTCCATTGTTTTCCCTCAAGACTGCTTTGGCTATTCGGGATCTTTTGTGCCTTCATACAAATTTTAAGATTTTTTTGTTCTAGTTCCTTAAAAAATACCACTGGTAATTTGATAGGGATTGCATTGAATCTGTAGATTGCTTTGGGTAGTATAGTCATTTTCACAATATTGATTCTTCCAATCCAAGAACATGGTATATCTCTCCATCTGTTGGTATCATTTTTTTTTTTTTTTTTTTGGTGGTACGCGGGCCTCTCACTGTTGTGGCCTCTCCCTTTGCGGAGCACAGGCTCCGGATGCGCGGGCTCAGTGGCCATGGCTCACGGGCCTAGCTGCTCCACGGCATGTGGGATCTTCCCAGACCGGGGCACGAACCCGTGTGCCCTGCATCCGCAGGCAGATTCTCAACCACTGCGCCACCAGGGAAGCCCTGTTGGTATCATTTTAATTTCCTTCATCAGTGTCTTATAGTTTCCTGCATACAGGTTTTTTGTCTCCCTAGGTAGGTTTATTCCTAGATATTTTACTCTTTTTGTTGTAATGATAAATGGGAATGTTTCCATAATTTCTCTCTCAGATTTTTCATCATTAGTTTATAGGAATGCAAGAGATTTCTGTGCATTAATTTTGTATCCTGCAACTTTACCAAATTCATTGATTAGCTCTAGTGGTTTTTGTCTGGCATTTTTATGATTCTCTATGTATAGTATGTCATCTGCAAACAGTGACAGTTTTACTTCTTCTTTTCCAATTTGTATTCCTTTTATTTCTTTTTCTTCTCTGATTGCCATGGCTAGGACTTCCAAAACTATGTTGAATAATAGTGGCAAGAGTGGACATCCTTGTCTCGTTTCTGATCTTAGAGGAAATGCTTTCAGTTTTTCACCATTGAGAATGATGTTTGCTGTGGGTTTTGTTGTATATGACATTTATTATGTTGAGGTAGGTTCCCTCTATGCCCACTTTCTGGAGAGTTTTTATCATAAATGGGTGTTGAATTTTGTCAAAAGCTTTTTCTGCATCTATTGAGATGATCGTATGGTTTTTATTCTTCAATTTGTTAATATGGTGTACCACATTGATTGATTTGCATATATTGAAGAAACCTTGCATCCCTGGGATAAATCCCACTTGATCGTGGTTTATGATCCTTTCAATGTGTTGTTGGATTCTGTTTGCTAGTATTTTGTTGAGGATTTTTACGTCTATATTGATCAGTGATATTGGTCTATAATTTTCTTTTTTTGTAGTATCTTTGTCTAGTTTTGTTATCAGGGTGATGGTGGCCTCATAGAATGAGTTTGGGAGTGTTCCTTCTTCCTCTGCAATTTTTTGGAAGAGTTTGAGAAGGATGGTTGTTAGCTCTTCTCTAAATGTTTGATAGAATTCACCTGAGAAGCCATCTGGTCCTGGACTTTTGTTTGTTGGAAGATTGTTGTTTTTTTTTTTTTGTGGTACTCAGGCCTCTCACTGTTGTGGCCTCTCCCATTGCAGAGCACAGGCTCCAGACGCACAGGCTCAGCGACCATGGCTCACAGGCCCAGCCACTCCACGGCATGTGAGATCTTTCTGGACCGGGGCATGAACCTGTGTCCCCTGCATCGGCAGGCGGATTCCCAACCACTGCACCACCAGGGAAGCCCTGTTGGAAGATTATTAATCACAGTTTCAATTTCATTACTTGTGATTGGTCCATTCATATTTTCTGTTTCTTCCTGGTTCAGTCTTGGAAGGTTATGCCTTTCTAAGAATTTGTCCACTTCTTCCAGGTTGTCCATTTTATTGGCATAGAGTTGCTTGTAGTAGTCTCTTAGGATGCATTGTATTTCTGCAGTGTCTGTTATAACTTCTCCTTTCTCATTTCTAATTTTATTGAGTTGAGTCCTCTCCCTCTTCTTCTTGATGAGTCTGGCTAATGGTTTATCAATTTTGTTTATCTTCTCAAAGAACCAGCTTTTACTTTTATTGATCTTTTCTATTGTTTTCTTTGTTTCTATTTCATTTATTTCTGCTCTGATCCTTATTATTTCTTTACTTCTGCTAACTTTGGGTTTTGTTTGTTCTTCATTCTCTAGTTCCTTTAGGTGTAAGGTTAGATTGTTTATTTGCGATTTTTCTTATTTCTTGAGGTAAGCTTGTATAGCTATAAACTTCCCTCTTAGAACTGCTTTTGTTGCATCCCATAGGTTTTGGATCATCATGTTTTCATTGTCATTTATCTCCAGATATTTTTTGATTTCCTCTTTGATTTTTCAGTGATCTCTTTGTTATTTAGTAATGTATTGTTTAGCTTCCATGTGTTTGTGTTTTTTACTTTTTTTTCCCTGTAATTCATTTCTAATCTCATAGTGTTGTGGTCCGAAAAGATGCTTGATATGATTTCAATTTTCTTAAATTTACCAAGCCTTGATTTGTGACCGAAGATATGATCTATCCTGGAGAATGTTCCGTGCACACTTGAGAAGAAAGTGTAATCTGCTTTTTTTGGATGGATTGTCCTATAAATATCAATTAAATCTATCTAGTCTATTGTGTCATTTAAAGCTTCTGTTTCCTTATTTATTTTCATTTTGGATGATATGTCCATTGGTGTAAGTGAGGTGTTAAAGTCTCCCACTATTATTGTGTTACTGTCAATTTCCTCTTTTATAGATCTTAGCAGATGCCTTATGTATTGAGGTGCTCGTATGTTGGGTGTATATATATTTATAATTGCTATATCTTCTTCTTGGATTGATCCCTTGATCATTATGCAGTGTCTTTCCTTGTCTCTTGTAACATTCTTTATTTTAAAGTCTATTTTATCTGATATGAGTATAGCTACTCCAGCTTTCTTTTGATTTCCATTTGCATGGAATATCTTTTTCCATCCCCTCACTTTCAGTCTGTATGTGTCCCTAGGTCTGAAGTGGGTCTCTTGTAGACAGCATATATATGGGTCTTGTTTTTGTATCCATTCAGCAAGCCTGTTTTTGTTTTGGTTGGAGCATTTAATCCATTCATGTTTAAGATAATTATTAATAAGTATGTTCCTATGACCATTTTCTTAATTGTTTTGGGTTTGTTTTTGTACGTCCTTTTCTTCCCTTGTGTTTCCCACTTAAACAAGTTCCTTTACATTTGTTGTAGAGCTGGTTTGGTGGTGCTGAATTCTCTTAGCTTTTGCTTGTCTGTAAAGCTTTTGATTTCTCCACAGAATCTGAATGAGATCATTGCTGGGTAGAGTAATCTTGGTTGTACATTCTTCCCCTTCATCACTTTAAGTATATCATGCCACTCCTTTCTGGCTTGTAGAGTTTCTGCTGAGAAGTCAGCTGTTAACCTTATGGGAGTTTCCTCTTATGTTACTTGTCGTTTTTCCCTTGCTGCTTTCAATAATGTTTCTTTTTCTTTAATTTTTGCCAATTTGATTACCATATGTCTTGGCATGTTTCTCCTTAGGTTTATCCTGTATGGGACTCGCTGCACTTCCTGGACTTCGGTGGCTATTTCCTTTCCCATGTTAGGGAAGTTTTTGACTATAATCTCCTCAAATATTTTCTCTGGTCCTTTCTCTCTCTCTTCTCCTTCTTGGACGACTATAATGAGAATGTTGTTGCGTTTAATGTTGTCCCTGAGGTCTCTTAGGCTGTCTTCATTTCTTTTCATTCTTTTTTCTTTAGTGTGTTCCGCAGCAGTGAATTCCACCATTCTGTCTTCCAGGTTACTTATCTATTCTTTTGCCTCAGTTATTCTGCTACTGCTTCCTTCTAGTGTAGTTTTCATTTCAGTTATTGTATTGTTCATCTCTGTTTGTTTGTTCTTTAATTCTTCTAGGTCTTTGTTAAACATTTCTTGCATCTTCTCGATCTTTGCCTCCATTCTTTTCCCAAGGTCCTGGATCATCTTCGCTATCATTATTCTGAATTCTTTTTCTGGAAGGTTGCCTATCTCCACTTCATTTAGTTGTTTTTCTGGGGTTTTATCTTGTTCCTTCATCTGGTATATAGCCCTCTGCCTTTTCATCTTGTCTATCTTTCTGTGAATGTGGTTTTTGTTCCACAGGCTGCAGGATTGTAGTTCTTCTTGCTTCTGCTGTCTGCCCTCTGGTGGATGAGGCTATCTAATACAGTTAATTTTTGATCGGATTCTTTTCAGAGTTGAGTTGAAGGAATGACTATGGTTTATTGCTCTTTAAGTTCATAACTGAATTATTTTCATAGGACAGTTGAAGAAGGACAAAATGACCTAGGAAAACTTTGGCTTTACATCCCTTATCCCTTTAAGAATTTTGCATTGATCATTTTTCTTCATCCCCAAACCCATAGATACCTAGGGTCCTTAATACCACTCCCTGAACGTTGTGTTCTTTCTTTTCATTATTGTCAGCACTGCCTTTAGCTTATCTTTTTGGGTTTCTTTTCTTGATGTTGTTCTTGCTGTTAGCACTTTTGACAAAATAAAGAAGATGATGCCCACTGGGACTTTTCCTGAGTATTTGAACTTGTATTTTATGATATTATTTTTTTCTCTCTCTTTTTTTTTTTTTTTTTTTTTTTTGCAGTACGTGGGCCTCTCACTGTTGTGGACCACAGGGTCCGGACATGCAGGCTCAGCGGCCATGGCTCATGGGCCCAGCCGCTCTGCAGCATGCGGGATCTTCCCGGACCGGGTCATGAACCCGTGTCCCCTGCATTGGCAGGCGGACTCTCAACCACTGCACCACCAGGGAAGCCCTATTTTTCTCTTTTAATATTACATTTAATTATGTAGCATTCTGAACTCCAGAGTTGGGGGTGGAGGGAGAAGAGACAGAGTGATGAAGAGCATATGGTTATTACTGTTAATCATTATGGGTCAAGTTTTCATTTTCTATTAATCCCCTATGTCTCCTATATGTCCCTGTATTAACTTAACACAGTGAAATCACAGAAGCTAGTCACATAACTCGGACAAGAAATATTTAATGCTATTTAATTCAAAATATAATTCAAGTGAAAGATCATTCATGGAAAGTTTGAAAATGAAATATATTCTCCTACTCTAGAATAAACACTTGGGGTTGTGAAAATTTAAAAAATTAAAGAACGAAGGGTGTACAACCTAAAGAAAAAATTTACTCAGCCTCTGAGTAAATTCAATGTTTTATTATTACAAAATTCTAGAATTTAAATGTGTTTCTCTCCATGAAAGTAAATAAAGCTCTCTTCAAACATAAATTTATTGACATTTACTGACTCAATAGCAAATGTATATTTAATGCCAGTTTGTGTAAGGCACTGTTCTAAATAATACAGAGGAGAATAATTCATGGCCTTCTGCTCTCAAGAGGTTTACAGTCTGTAAATATAGGAAAAAACCAGTCTTAATATGAAGTAAAATTAAATATAGGTTTAAACAGGATTAGTTGCATAAGCAATTTTCTATGAAAAATGCAAGGAAATGAGGAATTCATTATGAAAGTAGAGACTAGTAAAGACATTCAAGAGCAGTTATGTATGAAACTGAAAAATAAGTAGTTTGTTAATTCAATAAGTGAAAAGATGGAAGAAGGTCATTTCTTTCTGGAGTGAATAGAAGAGGCACAGAGGTGAAAATACATATCATGTTTGAGTAGATACAAGTGGATCCTTTGAGACAGATTCGATGGGACTAGCAATCAGTTAGCACTTTGGCAGTGAAAGGAAAGTGAGAGATAAAACCTTGTTTTGAGGATAGAAATTGAGTCAAGAGAAGGATTTTCAGAGTAAATGAAAGAATTGACTATTAATTGGTGTACTGGGAAGAGGGAACCAGCTGTTGACTGTTGTAGTATCACTTTGGGTTTTATTGCATTGACATAAGTGTTCAGTATTGAAGGGAGACAGCATTTCTATAATATCACTGTTCTTAAGTAAAATTATCTGAAGAATAAATTAGTTGGGGAATATGGAAAAGACTGAGTCTGAAATGGACAATGGTCTCCTATCTGGTTTAGGAAAGAAATTGTCTTATCGATATTTTCTATAGCAAGTTCTTCATAGGAATCACATGGTGTGGGTGGGAGGAATATTAGGTTAAGGAAATATATTTGTAGATCTCTGGATTCAGCAAGATTAAGTATCTTATTACTGCTGCTCATGGCCCTGTCTTTAATATATAGTAGCACTGAATCTCCTAGAGATGTATGTTCAGTGCAGGATCCTCTAAGTAGAATTTCAGTAGACATTGTTTTCTGCATAGCATCTCACAGAACAAGTGTTCCACAAGAGAATACTTCTGGGAAACATGGCCTTATATAAACAATTAAGGGAAAAAAAACCTACCTAAGAGATTTACTAACTCTATGATAATCTCCAGCTTAAAAGTTTCATTCAAAAAACATAATGTGCACAATACTTTAATTCATACGTTGAAGTTAACAGATTATCTTTTGCATTGCCCATTTTATGGCTAACAGGTGTTAACACTTTTACTATATTCATGCAATTTAAAGCTCTTGAAGAAGAGTTGGAAGTAAAATGATTAAAGTTTTCAGTTCTGCAAAATTGGATGGCTCCCTGGTGGGACTCATTTCCAAAGAGACTGGGTATCTAGTATCTTATATTTCTAGCAAATTAGAAACATCCAGGCAAAAGCTCATGAAAATGAAAAACTGTAGGAGGAAGAGGATGGAGAATGTTTACTTAGAAGTAGCATTTCTAAGTCTGTTGTGTGTAGCAAAGGGAACTGTGCTTTTTTTTTCTTAACATCTTTATTGGAGTATAATTGCTTTACAATGGTGTGTTACTTTCTGCTTTGTAAACAGAGTGAATTAGCTATACATATACATATACATATATCTCCATATCTCCTCCCTCTTGCATCTCCCTCCTGCCCTCCCTAACAGACCCCTCTAGATGGACACAAAGCACCGAGCTGATCTCCCTGTGCTATGTGGCTGCTTCCCACTATCTATCTATTTTTACATTTGGTAATATATATAAGTCCATGCCACTCTCTCACTTTGTCACAGCTTCCCCTTCCCCATGTCCTCAAGTCCAATCTCTACATCTGCATTTTTATTCCTGTCCTGCCCCTAGGTTCTTCATAACCATTTTTATTCTAGATTCCATATATATGTGTTAGCATATGGTATTTGCTTTTCTCTTTCCGTGTTACTTCACTCTGTATGACAGAATCTAGGTCCATCTACCTCACTACAAATAACTCAATTTTGTTTCTTTTTATGGCTCAGTAATATTCCACTGTGTATATGTGCCACATCTTATTTATCCATTCATCTGTCAATGGACACTTAGGTTGCTTCCATGTCCTGGCTATTGTAAATAGAGCTGCAATGAACATTGTGGTACATGACTCTTTTTGAATTATCATTTTCTCATGGTATATGCCCAGTAGTGGGATTGCTGGGTCGTATGGTAATTCTATTTTTACTTTTTTAAGGAACCACCAAAGTGTTCTCTATAGTGGCTGTATCAATTTACATTCCCACCAACAGTACAAGAGGGTTCCCTTTTCTCCACACCCTCTCTAGCCTTTATTGTTGGTAGATTTTTTGATGATGGCCCTTCTGACTGGTGTGAGGTGATACCTCATTGTAGTTTTATTACATTTCTCTAATGATTAGTGATGTTGAGTATCCTTTCATGTGTTTGTTGGCAATCTGTATATCTTCTTGGAAGAAATGTCTATTTAGGTCTTCTGCCCATTTTTGGATTGGGTTGTTTGATTTTTTGATATGGAGCTGCTTGTAAATTTTGGAGATTAATCCTTTGTCAGTTGCTTCATTTGCAAATATTTTCTCCCATTCTGAGGGTTGTCTTTTGCTCTTGTTTATGGTTTCCTTTGGTGTGCAAAAGCTTTTAAGTTTCATTAGGTCCCATTTGTTTATTTTTCTTTTTACTTCCATTTCTCTAGGAGGTGGGTCAAAAAGGATCTTGCTGTGATTTATGTCATAAAGTGTTCTGCCTATGTTTTCCTCTAAGAGTTTAATAGTGTCTGGGCTTATTTTTAGGTCTTTAATCCATTTTGAGTTTATATTTGTGAATGGTGTTAGGGAGTGTTCTAATTTCATTCTTTTACATGTAGCTTTCCAGTTTACCCAGCACCACTTATTGAAGAGGCTGTCTTTTCTCTATTGTATATTCTTGCCTCCTTTATCAAAAATAAGGTGACCATATGTGTGTGGGTTTATCTCTGGACTTCCTATCCTATTCCATTGATCTATATTTCTGTTCTTGTGCCAGTACCATACTGTCATGATGGCTATAGCTTTGTAGTATAGTCTGAAGTCAGGGAGCCTGATTTCTCCAGCTTCATTTTTCTTTCTCATGATTGCTTTGGCTATTAGGGGTCTTTTGTGTTTCCATACAAATTGTGAAATTTTTTGTTCCAGTTCTGTGAAAAATGCCAGTGGTAGTGTGATAGGGATTGCCTTGAATCTGTAGATTGCCTTGGGTAGTATAATCATTTCTACAATGTTGGTTCTTACAATCCAAGAACGTTGTATATCTCTCCAGCTGTTTGGATTATCTTTAATTTCCTTCATCAGTGTCTTCTAGTTTTCTGCATACAGGCCTTTGGTCTCCTTAGGTAAGTTTATTCCTAGATATTTTATTCTTTTGGTTGCAATTGTAAATGGGAGTATTTCCTTAATTTCTCTTTCAGATTTTCATCTTTAGTGTATAGGAATGCAAGAGATTTCTGTGCATTAATTTTGTATCCTGCTACTTTACCAAATTCATTGATTAGCTCTAGTAGTTTTCTGGTAGCATCTTCAGGATCCTCTATGTGTAGTATCATGTCATCTGCAAACAGTGACAGCTTTACTTCTTCTTTTCCAATTTGGATTCCGTTTATTTCTTTTTCTTCTCTGATTACTGTGGCTACAACTTCCAAAACTATGTTGAATAATAGTGGTGAGAGTGGGAAACCTTGTCTTGTTCCTGATCTTAGTGGAAATGGTTTCACTTTTTCACCATTGAGGACAATGTTGGCTGTGGGTTTTTCATATATGGCCTTTGTTATGTTGAGGTAAGTTCCCTGTATGCCTACTTCTGGAGGGTTTTTATCATAAATTGGTGTTGAATTTTGTCAAAAGCTTTTTCTGCATCTATTGAGATGATCATATGGATTTTCTCCTTCAATTTGTTACTATGGTTTATCACTATGATTTGCGTATATTGAAGATTCATTGCATTCCTGGGATAAATCCCACTTGATCATGGTGTATGATCCTTTTAATGTGCTGTTGGATTACGTTTGTTAGTATTTTGTTGAGTATTTTTAAGTCTATGTTCATCAGTGATATTGGCCTGTACTTTTCTTTCTTTGTGACATCTTTGTCTGGTTTGGTATCAGGGTGATCGTGGCCCCATAGAATGAGTTTGGGAGTATTCCTCCCTGTGCTATATTTTCGAAGGTTTTGAGAAGGATAGGTGTTATCTCTTCTCTAAATGTTTCATAGAATTCACCTGTGAAGCCATCTGGTCCTGGGCTTTTGTTTGTTGGAAGATTTTTAGTCACAGTCTCAATTTCAGTGCTATGATTGGTGTATCTATATTTTCTATTTCTTCCTGGTTCAGTCTTGGAAAGTTTTGCTTTTCTAAAAATGTGTCCATTTCTTCCAGGTTTTCCATTTTATTGGCATATATTTGCTTGTAGTGATCTCTCATGATCCTGTGTATTTCTGCAGTGTCAGTTGTTACTTCTCCTTTTTCATTTCTAATTCTATTGATCTGAGTCTTCTCCCTTTGTTTCCTGATGAGTCTGGCTAAAGGTTTATCAATTTTGTTTATCTTCTCAAAGAACCAGCTTTTAATTTTATTCATCTTTCCTATCATTTCCTTCATTTGTTTTTCATTTATTTCTCATCTGACCTTTTTGATTTCTTTCCTTCTGCTAACTCTGGAGGTTTTTTTTCTTCTTTCTCTAATTGCTTTAGGCATAAGGTTAGGTTGTTTATTGGTGATGTTTCTTGTTTCTCGAGGTAGGATTGTATTTCTATAAATTTCTGTCTTAGAAATGCTTTTGCTGCATCTCATAGGTTTTCACAGTTGTCCTGTTTTCATTGTCATTTGTCTCTAGGTATTTTTTTATTTCCTCCTTGATTTCTTCAGTGATCTTGGTTATTAAGTAGTGTATTATTTAGTCTCCATGTGTTTGTATTTTTTACAGGTATTTTTCCTATAGTTGATAGCTAGTCTCATAGTGTTGTGGTCAGAAAAGTTACTTGATACAATTTCAATTTTCTTGAATTTACCAAGGCTTGATTTGTGACCCAAGATATGATCTCTCCTGGAGAATGTTCCAAGAGCACTTGAGAAGAACGTGTATTCTGTTGTTTTTGGATGGAATGTCCTATAAAGATCAATTAAGTCCATCTTGTTTAATGTATCATTTAAAACTTGTGTTTCCTTATTTATTTTCATTTTGGATGATCTGTCCATTGGTGAAAGTGGGGTGTTAAAGTCCCCTATGCTGATTGTGCTGTCGATTTCCCCTTTTATGGCTATTAGCATTTGCTTTATGTATTGAGGTGCTATTATGTTTGGTGCATAAATATTTACAATTGTTATATCTTCTTCTTGGATTGATCCCTTGATCATTATGTAGTGTCCTTCTTTGTCTCTTTTAATAGTCTTTATTTTAAAGTCTATTTTGTCTGATATGAGAATTGCTACTCCAGCTTTCTTTTGATTTCCATTTGCATGGAATATCTCTTTCCATCCCCTCACTTTCAGTCTTCATGTTTCTCTAGGTCTGAAGTGGATCTCTTGTAGACAGCATATATAAGGGTCTTGTTTTTGTATCCATTCAGCCAGTCTATGTCTTTTGGTTGGAGCATTTAATCTATTTACATTTAAGGTAATTATCGATATGTATGTTCCTATTACCATTTTCTTAATTGTTTTGGGTTTGTTATTGTAGGTCTTTTCCTTCTCTTGTTTTTCCTGCCTAGAGAAGTTCCCTTAGCATTTGTTGTAGAGCTGCTTTGGTGGTGCTGAATTCTCTTAACTTTTGCTTGTCTGTAAAGGTTTTAATTCCTCCATCGAATCTGAACGAGATCCTTGCTGGGTAGAGTAATCTTGGTTGTAGTTTTCTCCCTTTCATCACTTTAAATATGTCCTGCCACTCCCTTCTGGCTTGCAGAGTTTCTGCTGATAGATCAGCTGTTAACCTTATGGGGATTCCCTTTTATTTTATTTGTTGTTTTTCCCTTGCTGCTTTTAAGATTTTTTCTTTGTATTTAATTTTTGATAGTTTGATTAATATGTGTCTTGGCATGTTTCTCCTGAATTTATCCTGTATGGGACTCTCTGTGCTTCCTAGACTTGATTAACTATTTCCTTTCCCATATTAGGGAAGTTTTCATCTATAGACTCTTTAAATATTTTCTCAGTTCCTTTCTTTTTCTCTTCTTTTTCTGGGACCGCTATAATTTGAACATTGGGGCGTTTAATGTTGGCCCAGATATCTCTGAGACTGTCCTCCATTCTTTTCATTCTTTTTTCTTTATTCTGCTCTGCAGTAGTTATTTCCACTATTTTATCTTCCAGGTCACTTTTCTGTTCTTCTGGCTCAGGTATTCTGCTATTGATTCCTTGTAGAGAATTTTTAATTTCATTTATTGTGTTGTTCATCATTGTCTGTTTGCTCTTTAGTTCTTCTAGTTCCTTGTTAAACATTTCTTCTATTTTCTCCATTCTGTTCTCAAAATTTTGGATAATCTTTACTATCATTACTCTGAATTCTTTTTCATGTAGACTGCCTATTTCCTCTTCACTTTTTGGGTCTGGTGGGTTTTTACCTTGCTCCTTCATCTGCTGTGTATTTCTCTGTCTTCTCATTTTGCTTATCTTACTGTGTTTGGGGTCTGCTTTTCACAGGCTGCAGGTTTTATAGTTCCCATTGTTTTTAGTGTCTGCCCCCAGTGGCTAAGGTTGGTTCAGTGGGTTGTGTAGGTTTCCTGGTGGAGGGGACTAGTGCCTGTGTTCTGGTGGATGAGGCTGGATCTTGTCTTTCTGGGGGGCAGGACTGCATCTGGTGGTGTGTTTTGGGGTGTCTGTGACCTTATTATGATTGTAGGCAGCCTCTCTGCTAATGGGTGGGGCTGTGTTCCTGTCTTGCTAGTTGTTTGGCATAGGGTGTCTAGCACTGTAGCTTGCAGGTCATTGAGTGGAGCTGGGTCTTAGCATTGAGATGGAGATCTCTGGGAGAGTTTTCACCATTTGATGTTACATGGAGCCGGGAGGTCTCTGGTGGACCAATGTCCTGAACTCAGCTCTCTCACCTCAGAGGCCCAGGCCTGACTCCCGGCCGGAGCACCAAGAATCTGTCAGCCACAAGGCTCAGAATAAAGGGAGAAAAAAAGAAAGAAAAAAAAGAATAAAATAAAATAATTAAAATAAAAAATAATTCTTAAAAATTAAAAACACTAAAAAGTAATAAAAATAGAAAAAAGAAAGAAAGAAGAGAGCAACCAAACCCGTAGACAAATCCACCAATGGTAACAAGCACTAAAATCTATACAAAAAAAAATTAAAAAGTACAGACAGAACCCTAGGACAAATGGTAAAAGCAAAGCTATATAGACAAAATCACACAAAGAAGCATACACATACACACTCACAAAAAGAGAAAAAGGAGAAAAAACATATATATCATTGCTTCCAAAGTCCACTGCCTCAATTTTGGGATGATTCATTGTGTATTCAGGTATTCCAGAGATGCAGGGTACATCAAGTTGATTGTGCAGATTTAATCCACTGCTTCTGAGGCTGCTGGGAGAGATTTCCCTTTCTCTTCTCTGTTCGCACAGCTCCTGCGGTTCAGCTTTGGATTTGGCCCCACCTCTGCATGTAGGTCGCCTGAGGGCATCTGTTCTTCACTCAGACAGGACGGGGTTAAAGGAGCAGCTGATTCAGGGGCTCTGGCTCACTCAGGCCAAGGGGAGAGAGGGGCACGGAGTGTGGGGCGAGCCTGTGGCGGCAGAGGCCAGCGTGACGTTGCACCAGCCCGAGGCGTGCTGTGCGTTCTCCCGGGGAAGTTGTCCCTGGATCACGGGACCCTGGCAGTGGCGGGCTGCACAGGCTCCCAGGAGCGGAGGTGTGGATAGTGACCTGTGCTTGCACACAGGCTTCTTGGTGGTGGCAGCAGCAGCCTTAGCGTCTCATGCCCATCTCTGGTGTCTGAGCTGATAGCCGCAGCTCACTCCCATCTCTGGAGCTTCTTTAGGCATTGCTCTTAATCCCCTCTCCTCACGCACCCCGAAACAATGATCTCTTGCCTGTTAGGCAGGTCCAGACTTTTTCCTGGACTCCCTCCCAGCTAGCTGTGGCGCACTAGCCCCTTCAGTCTGTGTTCATGCAGCCAACCCCAGTCCTCTCCCTGCGATCTGACCTCCGAAGCCGGAGCCTCAGCTCACAGCTGCCTCCCAGAGGTGCAGGTTGCATCCCAATTCTTTTGTCTCTGTTGTTTGTTTTTTCTTTTACTCTACCCAGGTACGTGGGGAGTTTCTTGACTTTTCAAATTCTGAGGTGTTCTGCCAGTGTTCAGTAGGTGTTCTGTAGGACTTGTTCCACATGTAGATGTATTTCTGATGTATTTGTGGGGAGGAAGGTGATCTCCATGTCTTACTCTTCTGCCATCTTGAAGGTCTCCGGAACTGTGCTTTTTAAAAAGTCTCTAATTGTGCTGCCCTTGAGTCCTGGTTAGTATTTAATTTTATTTAGATCTCTATAGTTTTCAGCTGCTGAAGTTTTGGTTAGGTTTAGTAGAGAGCAGTGTGTCATCAAAATGATAGACTGTTTAGTTAAATTATTGCTTTTGATGTATGTTAAGATGTATAAGATTTCTTTAACAAGAAAATGGTATAACAGATGACAATATATGTCTACTCTCAATGCCCCTAGCAAACAGTTGGATAGGAAGTCCACCACAGAAACTGAGGTCACAGGGTATTTTAAATGACTGCTTTTTGACATGTTGAAGAGTTTGATATCAGTCAATCTGCCTATTGGGGCTCATATACTAAAAGTTTAACTTTATCTTGAAACCAAAAAGCCTAGCCATAGCTACTTTCTGGGGTGCTAATATATGTAATAATAAGGCCTTGCACATACCATCCTTGCTGCAAATAAATTAAGATAATGGATGAAAATTTGCTCATTAAAACCATAGCTTACCAATATTATCACTCATTGTTCAGAGATGTTAAGTTACACAAGTGAAGATGCTCCTCTTAATGGCTTAGGACTGTGCTATCTTCTTCAGCACTACAATTGGAAGTATTGTTTAGAGGATGATACCTCATACAGAATAAATATTCATTACTGAATATATGAAGAAAGAAAGGGAGGAAATAAGGGAAGGAGGAAGGGGTAGTGAGGAGGGAGGATAAAGAGAGAAACAGAGACACAGAGAGACAAAGAGAGAGAATGCGTGAGATTAATTTTGCACAGTTCATGCAATGACCCTTTAATGATGGTTCTATGTGATTAAACCAGTTAACTTTCCTAGTTGTATAAGAAAATGTATGTCATTAAATTCAAACAACATAGTTTCAAATATAAAAGAAGGACATGAGGACAGAGAGCCCTTGACAACATGTTAGCATGTTGGGTAAAAAATGGTTCATAACTCTTGGAATCATGGTCTAATAAATTCATAAAAATATCTAGTTACAGATTTCCAATGTATTTAGGAATAGAGATATTATAAGGCAGAATTAGCATCATTCCAACTAAGTTTGTCTACTCACTTGTAAATAAGAGATATGCCAGTTTCTCCAAAGAAAAAAAAATCGAGAGTTTGAAGAACCCAAATGGGCTCTTGCAGTAAATCTTACTGATTGTGCAATATTTGGTTGAGAAATTTGGCGCCCTGTTAACAATATGAGAAATGGTGCTATAAATGAGTCCAAACATACCTCCTATTGAGAGGGTTATTTGATGTTATCTGTCAATTCAAAATTAATTTCCCCCTGTAATGTTCCATAGATTAGTGGAAATAATGTATTGTGTCCTTATCATGGAATCAACAACATATAAATTTACTGAAATACTTGTTATTCCTCACCTTCTTCTTCCCATGCCCTCCCTCTCTTTTTCTTTATCCCTCCCCATCCTCCTTTTCCTCTTCCCTCCTCCTTTTCATCTTCATTTTCTTCATTTTATAGTAACTATAGCTACCATTTTTTGAACATAGACTTTGTTCTAAGTGTTTATAGATATTCTTCATTGATTCCACAAATACATATTGAGCACTTCTAAGACACAGAATCTTTTCTAGGAAACAACATCCTTGCTATCATAGAGCTTACACTGTACTTGAGGAAAGGGATAAACATGTAAAGGAACAAGATAAGTATAGATTATATTAGATGCTGTAAGGGATGTAAGCAGGGTGATGAGATAGTATACCTAGGGGAGAAGTTAAGAAAGACGACCTTGAGGAGGTGACGTTTGGACTGAGATGAAAAAAAAAAAAAAAGCCATGCAAAAATCTGGGGTCAAAGCATTCCAGGCATATGGTACAATGAAGTTTTGGTTGTTAAAGAGGGAGGCCTGTTTGGTTAGAGCTCACTAAGGAAGAATGACATGAGATGGTGGAGAAGTAGTCAGGAGCTTGATCATTTAGTAATCCTGTAAGCTGAAGTAAGAAATGATCCTCACAGCAGTGGGACTCCATTGAAGTATTCTATGTAGGGAGGAGATGTGATCTGGTTTGCATTTTAAAATTTGTGGGGAGAATGGACAGTGACGGTCAAGAATGGAATCAGGGAGACCTATTAGGAGGCTATTGAATTCGTTCAGAGTACTGTATTGGATTACAATGGTATTAGTACTAGAGATATTGAGAAGTGAACTGATTGGAGACTTGTTTTGGAGCTAAAGCCACAGGATTTGGTACTGCATGGGATGTGCAGAATAAAGGAAAGCAAGGTATTTTAATAGAGAGGGACAAATTTGACTCCATATTAGATCTGTTTCTTTTACTTTAACCTTTGTGCCCTGTTGCCTGTGCTTAGCCATGATGGCTCTATACTTTTTGCAAAGAATGTTGCCTATAGCCTGAAACAGGGGTCCTCCAACCCCTAGGCCACGGACTGGTACCGGTCCGTGGCCTGTTAAGAATCGGGCTGCACAGCAGGAAGTGAGCAGCGGGCAAGCAAGCAAAGCTTCATCTGTGTTTACAGCCACTCCCTGTTGCTCTCATTACTGCCTGAGCTCCACCTCCTGTCAGATCAGCGGTGGCATTAGATTCTCATAGGCACCTACTGTGAACTGCGCATGCGCATGCGAGGGATCTAGGTTGCGCGGTCCTTATGAGAATCTAATGCCTGATGATTTGAGGTAGAGCTGAGGCAGTGATGCTAGTGCTGGGGAGCGGCTGCAAATACAGACTATCATCAGCAGAGAGGTTTGACTGCACAGAGACCATAATACATCAATTGCTTGCAGACTCATATCAAAACCCTATCAGCGAGTGGCAAGTGAAAACAAGCTCAGGGCTCCCGCTGATTCTGCATTATGGTGAATTATATAATTATTTCATTATATATTACAATGTAATAATAATAGAAATAAAGTGCACAATAAATGTAATGCACTTGAATCATCCCGAAACCACCCTCCCTTCCAGTCCCAGTCTGGGGAAAAATTGTCTTCCACAAAACTGGTCCCTGGTACCAAAAAGGTTGGGGACCGCTGGCCTGAAATATACAGGATAGCCTATTTTCAAGACTCAGACCTATAAGAGTGCATTCATATAGAGATAAAAAGTTGCAGAACACAGAATAACATTTGTCTTATTGGAGGTTTACAGGAACATCATGACCTGACCTACGTGGATAGATATAAGAACAAAGGATTCCTACACCAAGAAGTTTGCAACAACTAACCACGCCCCTTCCTTACTTTTCCTTTAAAAGTGCTTTGCTAAAACCCTTCCAGGAGTTCAGGGTTTGGGGGCATGACTCACCCATCTCCTTGCATGGCCCTGGAATAAATCTTTCTGTACTCCAAACTATGACGTTTCAGTGTTATTTGGCCTCACTCTGTGTCAGGCACACAAACTTGCATTTGGTAACAGTATTGATGATGAATTCTAGATTTTCAGTTTGAGGAACTGAAGTTTATGGTGGTATATTTAGTAAACTGTGGGTAACAGTGAGCAAAAAGTTGTTATTGTTGTTTTTGGATGAAAATCAAGAGGACTTTCTTTGACATATTAGTTTTGGATGGCTATTAAATATCTAAGTGGTGATGTCAAGGAAACTGTAGTATACAAATCTGGATTCAGGATAAAGGTCTGGGTTTTAGATAGAAATTTGAAATCATCAGAATACTAATACTATTTAAAGCCATCATGCTAGATTTGAAGTACCTAGAAAGAGATTAAAGAGGAAAAAGAAGAGAGGAAAGAGAGGAAAACGAAAGAAGTATTCGAACCATACCCAGGTTCAGGATTACACAGAGAATGCTGAGCTCTCAAAGAAGCCTGAGAAGTGTCAAGGAGCTTAATAGATAGTCAAGAAAATGTGGTGTCCCAAAAGTTAAGAGAGGTGAATGCTTTTGGAGGGCATGGTCAGCTGGGTTGAATGCTGCTGACAGGGCAATGTGGAAGTCATTGATAACATCGACAGTTGTTATTTTAGTGAAATTCTGAGTGCAGAATATTGAAATAGATTGACTAGTAAATTAGAGATGATGATGTGAACACATTTAATCCTTGTAACAAACCTGGGGACTATTACCATTTAACAGATGAGAAAATTGAGGCTTAGAGAGATTAAGTAATTCATTAAATGTCACAAGAAATTGATAGAGGAAGGGTCAAAACTAGGGCCTCCCTGACATCAAAGATTCCTGCCCTTAATCACTGCATATCAAGAATTTAGGTTTAGAGAAGAAAAAGACTCAGGATTTGAATAATTTAGTCTATTGCATCCATGCTGCTAACATTCACTTAATAGAATTCGCAAGATACCTACTCCAAAACCAAAACAGGTCGTTAAGCTGTCTTTAGGAATTGGTATGCTTCAAGGGGATGCTGGCATTATTCAATGTATCTTTTATTCACAAAAGGCAACTTCTGCTGAGTTGCATTCCCTGCTTGGATGGTGGAAGTAGGCCTGACGTTCTATAGTATTGAATTTCCAGTTTTAAGTTCTTTTTGAGACTAGCAAACAGTTATTGACTTCGAGCCTGTGCTAGTACATTACAGAGAGTATAAACCTCTGTTTTTTACAGCTGATATTTCACCTTATGATTTTGGAGATGTGCCTGCCTATCCACAAAGTGCCAGATGGCATTGAAGCACTGATTACTAACTACTCAAGGGGAATTCCATGCACAGAATAGAAACAAACAGAAATTGACCAAAGGAGTCTTTCCTATCATTATAAATTGCAAGACATTCTAATGTCCTTAATTGATGTGTGTTCACAATTATATTAATTCAAGTCTCTTTTGAGATTCTTCACAGGGTAAACCTGTAATGTTAATTATGCCACCATAGTGGCAGTACCCTAGTATTTTAGGCAAAAGTAAATTGCTATGTTTTGAACAGTCATCTGCCATTTCACAACTCAGATGATCATATGTCATCTCTATAGAAGCATTGATGGTAAAAGAACTCCCTAACTCACATCTTTAGGATAACTCACACATAATGGAATTTTAGACTGGACATGATTTTAAGTTCAGCAAAGAGTGGATGTCCCTTAGAGGAACTTCCTGAGATAATCAAGTCATTTGTGCACCATATAGAAAATTGACATTGAAGATATATCTTACAGATTGTCCCATGGTTATTGCAAAAAAAATTTGATACAATTGTGTTTTGGCCACACAACCTAAGTATATTTGGGAATTGTCTATATGAAAACATTGGCAAGAAGATGTATTTAGTGGCCTGGACCTGATTCCTATATTAAATCACAACTATACTGGAAGGTAGTACCTGCCCGGCTACTTGGTCTAACTTGTTAAAGGTGAGTTAGGGTGATGGTAACTAATATTAATTGATTGCCTATTGTATGCCAGCCACTAGGCAGGGAGGAGCCTTCCATGTTTATCTAAACTAATCATCACCATAACCATACAAGTTCAGTATTATTATCCTCATTTTACATAGAGAGATTAAATAACATGTATAGACTCCCACAGTTGGTCACTGTCAGAAATATAATGAAAGGGCTATGGACATTAAAATGTAGATTGTATATACATTCTTTTTTTTTTTTTTTTTGTGGTACGCGGGCCTCTCACTGTTGTGGCCTCTCCCGTTGCGGAGCGCAGGCTCCGGATGCGCAGGCTCAGCGGCCACGGCTCACGGGTCCAGCCGCTCCGTGGCACGTGGGATCTTCCCGGACCGGAGCACGAACCCAGGTTGCCTGCATCGGCAGGCGGATTCTCAACCACTGCGCCACCAGAGAAGCCCCTGTATATACATTCTTTATCTAGAATCCAGATTCATTTCACTGGATTACAAAATAAATGGCTAATAGTATGTTCTCATCTCAAACTTATCCAAATCCAAAATTGCAAGATATACAAAATAAAGCATATATATATATATATACACATATATATAATTCAATAGTGTTGTATGTTTTTAATATCTTTTCCTAAAAATAAAGGAATATAAGTTTATTGTAGAAAATTCTGAAATTTTTAAAGAAAATAATAGCTAACAGTGTAACAGGGGCTGGGCACTTATTATGGATCAGATACTCTGATAATATTTTCCACGGATTATTTTATTTAATGCTCGTGACAAGCAGAAGCAAAAGATATTACCGTTATTTCCTTTTTACAAATGAAGCAACAAAGGTACAGAGAGCTTAAATCTTTTTCCTAAGGTGCCACACTTGTAAGTATAAGTCAAGACTCAAACCCAAGCAGTCTAGCTTGAGTCCACATTCTTCACCACTACACTACTACTAATTTTATCCAATAGCCATAGAAAACTACTGACAATATTTTGACCCATTCCCTTCTAAGTGCTTATGCTTTAAAGGTAGTTGTCAGAATTGGCTTCTAATTTCCTACTCCCAATGCTGTATTAAAAAGCATAAATCTCTCTCAAATCTCATTTTTTCTAAGGTCAAATGTATACCCCAATATACATAAGGATATCATATCACCAGATACTCATCTATAGAATTTAGAAAAACAAAGGTAAATTTTTAAAAGTCATCATATATCCTACATTTCTATATTATGATCAGGGTGCCTGACATTTGTAAAAGGCAAAAGTTCATGGCCTTGTATTTCCCAAGTTTCCAATCCTCTGCTCTTCTCTCTGTATTTTTGTTATCCTGTAGAGCTCCCAAGGCTTTCATGAGCCCCGTGCTGCCCCTCTGCTTATGCTTCACAAGCTTTTGCCTTTAGGGAGCCATTCAAAATGATATACATTCCGCCAGAAATCAGAATATAACTAACAAGAATCACTGATCAAAAATGTTTTCCCATTGCAGGAGCCTTGATCCATATGGGACTTTGTCTACAAAAATGCAACTTCACTAACAGTTTGAAGTCACAAATGAGTTCACCCTGGCCTATGTTCACTGATATCAGATTTTCTGGCTCCATGTGAGAAGTTACTTACAGCACCTATAAGATGTGTTTTCGGTTTTAAATAGTAACTCTTTAATCTAAATTGAATTATTCTCCAGTGTAGAAGTGTATGTTTTGTTTTGTTTTGTTTTTTCCAGGCAGAACATGATACTCCAAATCCTAGTGTTTATCCATTGAATACTAATTGTGGTGGAAATTTGAATTTTTGTGTATCTCAACATCTAAGGAACTGATAGCCCTAACCCTTCTATGTGCTTGTCAACCCCCTGTATTAGTCAGCTTGGGCTGCCATAACAAAATACTATGCGCTGGGTGCTTAACAACAGAAATTTACTTCTCACAGCTCTGTAGGCTGGGAAGTCCAAGATCATAGAACTAGCTGGTTTGATTGCTTGTAGAGAAATTCCTTCTCACTATGTCCTCACATGGTGGGGATATATCTATATCTATATATAGATATATACACACACACATATGAGAGAGAGAGAGAGATCTCATGTCTTATAAGAAGACTTATAAAACACTAATCCTACAGGATCAGGGCCCCACCTTTATGACCTCATTTAACCATAATAACCTTTTATAGGTGCTATCTCCAAATACAGTTACATTAGGGGGTTATGACTTCAACATAAGAATTTTGAGGGAGCCATAATTCAGTTTATAGCATACCACTCCTGACCCTCCAAAGTGCATGTCCTTCTCATATGCAAAATACATTCATTCCACCCCAATAGCCCCAAAGGTCTTAACTCATTCCAGCATCAACTCTAAAGTCTGAAGTCCAAAGTCCCACCTAAATATCATCTAAATCAGATATGGGTAAGATTCAATGTATGATTCACATTAAGGCAAAGTTCCTCTCCATCTGTGCACCTGAGAAACCAAACAAGTTATGTGCTTCCAAAATACAATGGTGGGACAGGCATAAAATAGACATTCCCATTCCCAAAGGGAGGAATAGGAAAGAAGGAAGGGGCAATGGATCCCAAGCAAGCTCAAAACCTAACAAGGCAAATTCTATTAAATTTTAAAGTTTGAGAATAATCCTGTTTGTCTTTTTGCTCTGCCCTTCAAGCCCACAGGAATGGCAATGCCACCCACAGGGCTTTTCAGGGTGGCCCCACCTATTCAGCTCAGAGGGCATCCTTGGCGCTTTGGGTCTCTCGTCAAAGGTCCCACCCTCTGAAACTGAAGCCTTGGACTGTAGGCCTGTGGTGCGAGTGGCAGCCTGAATGGCAGCCCTGATGATCTGTGAATTGCCTTTGGGGTGATTCCTCCCTTTTCTTGAAGGATAGCTCACGTTAGCAGACTTCCTTCATTTGGTCTCATTTTCTCTTTTTTCTTTTAGACCCAGCTGGCTGTATTTCTGCTGGTATAATCCCATTTCTGTTGCTGGCTTCTGTTGTGGTGACTGATTAATTTGGTGCATACCCATACTAATATCCTTTTCAAATGGTTGTTCAGTCACATCCTTACTGTTATTTTCAGAACAAGCTTTCTCATTTTTTGCCATATGGATAGGCTGAGAATTTTCCAAATCTTCAAGTTCTATGCCTTTTAGCTTAACAACTCATTCAATGTATTTATCTCCTCCTGCATTTTATTATAAGTAGTAAAAAAGCATCAAGGCCACATCTTTAACACTGTGCTTAGGAATCTCCTCAGTTAAATATCTAATTTCATCACTCAAAATTTCTATCTTCCACCAAACACTAGAACACCATTCAGCCAAGTTCTTTGTCACTTATAACAAGGATTGCCTTTCCTCTAGTTTCTAATAACTTATTCTTCATTTCCATCTGAGATTTCATCAGAATGACATTTAATGTCCATATTTCTCCCAACAGTCTTTTCATGATTCTATGTTTTCTAAGAAGAGAAAGACTTTCTCTACATCTCTCCTCTTTTCTTTCTGAGCTCTCACCAGAATTGCCTTTAATATCCATATTTCTATCAACAGTCCCTTCATGGCAATCTAGGCTTTTTCTAGCACACACCTTAAAATCCCTCGAGTCTCCACTCATTATTCAATTCCTACACCATTTCCACATTTTTAAGTATTTGTTACAACAGCACTCCAGCACTCCACTTCTCAGAGCGGAGGTGGTGGGGAGAGCGCTTTCCAGTGGTCTTTCCATATCAGGACCCCACCCTTATTACTTCATTTAACCTTAATTACTTCCTTAGAGTCCCTATTTCCAAATAAAATCGCATTAGGAGCTGAGTTTCAGGGTATGAATTGGGGGGCTTCCCTGGTGGCGCAGTGGTTGAGAGTCCGCCTGCCGATGCAGGGGACACGGGTTCGTGCCCCGGTCCGGGAGGATCCCACGTGCCGCGGAGCGGCTGGGCCCGTGAGCCGTGGCCGCTGAGCCTGCGCGTCCGGAGCCTGTGCTCCGCAACGGGAGAGGCCACAACAGTGAGAGGCCCGCGTACCACAAAAAAAAAAAAAAAAAAAAAGCATATGAATTGGGGGCGGGGGGTGGTGGTGGACACAACTCGGTCCACAGCATCCCCCTCAATCCCACCATCCCCCTCAATCCCACCATCTCAAACCATTTACTAACAAGAGTTTACACCTGTGTATTCCAGAATACGTTTTTCAGGTATTTCTGCCCTGTCTTCTTATCTTGCTCTTCCCTGAAGCTTCTACTTGTCTGAACCCCAAATATCTATATTTTACTGGACACATATCATTACAAGGGACCACTACTGATGCTAACATCAGCCTTATCGAGGGGGCATATTTAATCTTCATGCCTAAGATAAGCTCTGGTATCTCTTACAGCTTGCAAGTATGGGTAGAACTCAGATATAACTCCTTGAAGCTAGATTTCTCCACAACTGCTTCCCAAGATCTTGGCTACCCCAGAAACTGTCCATGACCTTATACTGCTGGTGCTGCCCCTGATTTTGCTCCTTCCATTGACACTCAAATCAAAAAGGCTGGGCTTGGGAATGACATCTGTATCTTCCATGACTGCACGTGATGAGGGGCAGCTACCTTGAAGTCTAGGTTCTGAGAGGTGAGAAAGTCCAGTCAATAAGTTGAAAGGCCTATTTCATTTCATCCTCCAGGAGTAGCCTATCCTTTTTCAAGGGAAAGAGCTGCTCACTCCTCGGGGTGTGGTTTTGCTCCTGTGACCCAAAATACACAGACACAAAATATTGCATTGGTATATAGCCAAGATTTGAGATTTTCTGTTTTGTTCAAGGTCACTGTTATACATGAATCCTTTATTAGCTGTCTATAATGGCTGCAGCCAAACTAGAGAAATTGGCCCAAGCCTCAGGAAGGAAGAAATGTCAATATTAGTATAGTATATTGACTAAAATCGCTCTAATGCTTTGGACCTTGCCCCCTACATATATCCCAGGGCTGCAGTGAGTTGCAACACATGATAGCCGTTGAAGACTCCTTTTCCTAGACAGAGCAGTGCTAAGAGGCCTAGGAGGTGCCCCTTAACACCTTGAATTCACCCTGGTTTCAGTTTGGCCTATACAGGGAAGGTGAATGGCACCAAACATGGAAGTAATCAGGCCTGAGTCATTGTGGCAACTCACAGAGCATGATTCTAAAAATAGGAACCAAAAAGGTAAGTAAAGAAAGCAATATAGAGCAGGCTACAAAGAAGCCTGAGCTTTTAAACTGTTCACTCTTATACCAAAAGCTCTAATTGCCAGCATTGTGCTCCAGTAATGTCCTTGCACTTGATTAATTATTTTCTCCACAGCTTCATTGAAGTATAATTGACAAATAAAATTATAGATATTTAAGTGTACATCATGATGATTTGATATATGTCTACATTGTGACAATCAAGTTAATTAACATATCCATCACCTGACCTAGTACATTATTTCTCCACAGAAGTGTGGGGAAGGGAGAGAGCAAAGAATCACACTGGAAGTTTAAATGGGCTACTAAAAGCCTTCTTTAACATTGTATAGATTTTTTTTAATATATATTTGCACACATTTCATGTTAAGGTTTTTTTCAATAAATTTAATATTGCTGCTATTATTAATGAAACTTTGCCCCCATTATGGCTTCCAAATGCTTATTGTTGGCATGCATGAATTATAATGATTTTTTGGTAAATATATCATTTTTTTCTGGCCACATTTTAGAATATTCATAATTGCAGGGGAGTTTTAGTTATCTTATTCGGTTTTCAAGGCATTAAATTATTTTATCTGTAAAAAAACGATACGTTTGTTGCTTCATTTCCAAAAGTTGTATCTATTAATTCTTAGCTAGAGTGTCTGGAATCATATCAAATAATAAGAGTGATAGAAAGCACCTCTATTGCTCATACATAGGAAGGCTGGTTTTAATGGGAATTTGTTTCCTGTTTCTTTTTTTAACATCTTTATTGGAGTATAATTGCTTTACAATGGTGTGTTAGTTTCTGCTTTATAACAAAGTGAATCAGCTATACATATACATATATCCCCATATCTCCTCCCTCTTGCGTCTCCCTCCCACCCTCCCTATACCACCCCTCTAGGTGGTCACAAAACACCGAGCTAATCTCCATGTGCTATGTGGCTGCTTCCCACTAGCTATCTATTTTACATTTGGTAGCGTATATATGTCCGTGCCACTCTCTCACTTCGTGTTTCCTGTTTCCATGTTAAGTATAACATTGGCAGTTAGTTTATTATAGATGTTTCATTTAGGAAGCAAGTAATAGAAAACTCAGCTCAAATTGAGATTTAAAAATAAGGCTATTTAAAAAATATTTTCATTTTTCACATAAATGAAAAATTAGAGGTGGGGCAGGCAAAATCCAGTCACGGTATAATAATATCCTTAAGGACCAATTTTTCTGGCATTGTCCTTGAACTTGGCTTGAAATAAGATGGCTATAACAGTTCAGGTTGCCACATCCAGACAGTGAAATATCCAAAAGGAAAAAGACTGTAGATTCTTGAATCTCTTTCTTAGGAGTAAAGACTTTTCATCGACGTCCTCCAAAAGAATTTCCCTCATATTTTATTGGATAGAATTGGGTTGAATGTTGATTTTTAAATCAGTAATTAGCAAGAAGACTGGGATTACCCTACCAGGCTTAGAGTAATATTTTAGAGTTGGAATAGATATTGGGGAATCAACCACACTGATCATGAAAACATATTTTCATTATATATCATTTTTTCTAGGTAACACCCTTCTACTTCTTTTTGGTATTGTAATAGTCTTAATCTTTAAATAATGATAACCAGTGGGAAGAGCACTAGATTTGGAGTCAGAAATAAATACCATAGATAGATAGTTAGATAGATAGATAGACAGATAGAGATATGCAGATATATTAATTCTAAGAGAGTTTTGATGGAGTTTTTAGGGTTTTCTATACATACAATCACAAAATTAGCAAACAGAGAAATTTTACACCTTCCTTTCCAATTTGGATGCTTTTATTTTCATTTCTTACCTAACTGCTCTGGCAAGGATTTCCAATTCTATGTTGAATAAGAAAGAGTGGGCACCCTTGTCTTGTTCCTGATTTTAACACAAAAGCTTTCAGCTTTTCACCATCAAGTATGAGGTTAGCTGTGGGATTTTCATATATACGGCCTTTATTATGTTGAGGAACACTCTGCCTAACCAGTTTGTTAAGAGTTTCTGTTATGAAGGGATGTTGAATTTTTCAAATGCTTTTTTTCTGCATCTATTGAGATGGTCGTATGATTTTTCTTTTTTGTTCTATTGAATGTGGTGTATCACATTTATTGATTTGTCTATGTTGAGCCATCCTTGTATCCCAGGGATAAATCCCACATGATCTTGGTGTATTACTCTTTTAATATAATTTTGAATTCTGTTTGCCAGTATTTTGTTGAGAATTTTGCATCTATATTCATCAGGGATACTGACCGGCAGTTTTATTTTCTTGTAGTGTCCTTATCTGGCTGTGGTATCATGGTAATGTTGCCCTTGTAAAATGAGTTTGGAAGTGCTCTCTCCTTTTCAATTTTCTGGAAATATGTGAGAAGGATTGGCATTAATTCTTCTTTAAATATTTGGTAGAATTCACCAGTGAAATCATCTGATCCTGGGCTTTTCATTGTTGGGAGGTTTTTGATTACTGTTTCAATATCCTGACTTATTACTGGTCTATTTAAATTTTATATTTCTTCATGATTCAGTCTTGGTCTGAAATGTATTTCTTCTAGGCTATCCAATTTGTTGGCTTGTAATTGTTCATAGTAGTCTCTTATGGTACTTTGTATATGTGTAGTTTCAGTTGCAATATTTCCTTTTTCATTTATAAATTTATTTTTTCCTTCCTTCTGCTAACTTTGGGCTTTGTTTATTCTTTATTTTCTGGTTTCTTGAGGTGTAAAGGTAGTTTATTTGTTATCTTTCTTTTTTCTTAATGTAGATTTTTACTGCTATACACTTCCCTCTTAGAACTGCTTTTGCTGCATCCTTTAAGTTTTGGTACACTGTTTTTCCATTTTCATTTGTTTTAAGATATTTTTAAATTTCAATTTTGATTTCTTCTTTGTCCCATTGGTTGCTCAGGAGTGTGTTGTTTAATTGCCACTCATTTGTGAATTTTTCAGTTTTCCTTCTGTTATTGAGTTCTAGTTTCATACTATTGTGGTCAGAAAAGATACTTGGTGTGATTTCTATCTTCTTACATTTGCTAAGGCTGTTTTGTGATCTAATATATGACTTATCTTAGAGAATGTTGCATGTATGCTTGAGAAGAATGTATCTTGCTGCTGATGGGTGAAATGTTCTGTATATGTCTGTTAGTTCCACATCCAGTGTTTCCTTAATGATTTTCTCTCTGGATGATCTATCCATTGTTGAAAGTGGGATCTTGAAATCCCTTACTATTATCATACTGTTGTCTATTTCTCCCTTCATATCTGTTAGTATTTGCTTAGTGTGTTTAGAGGTGCTCATATGTGGGGTGTTTATACATTTATAATTGTTACATTCTCTGGCTGGATTGACCCCTTTATCATTATATAATGGCCTTCTTTGTCTCTTGTGATAGTTTTTCACTTAAAGTCTATTTCATCTAATGTAAGTATAGGTGCCCACATTGTCTTTTGTTTTCCTTTTGCATGAAATATCTTTTTACATCCCTTCACTTTGGCTCTATGTGTGTGTCCTTAAAGCGGAAGTGAGTTTCTTGAAGGTAGCACATAGTTAGGTCCTGCTTTTTTTTAATCCATTCAGCTACTCTATGCCTTTGGATTGGACAATTTAATCTGTTTACATTTAAAGTGATTGTTGATAGGTAAGAACACCAACTTATTGTTTTCTGCTTGTTTTGTAGTTCCCTTGTTTCTTTCTTCCACTTTTGCTGTCTTTCTCTCTGAATTGATTTAACATAGTGGTGTGTTTTGATTCTCTTCTCTTTATTTTTTAAAAATTTATTTACTTACTTCTGGCTGTGTTGTATCTTCGTTGCTGTGTGTGGGCTTTCTCTAGTTGTGGTGAGTGGGGGCTACTCTTCATTGTGGTATGTGAGCTTCTCATTGAGGTGGCTTCACTTGTTTCAGAGCATGGGCTCTAGGCACGAAGGCTTCAGTAGTTGTGGCACATGGGCTCAGTAGTTGTGGCTCATGAGCTCTAGAGTGCAGGCTCAGTGGCACATGGGCTTAGTTGCTCCGTGGCATGTGGGATCTTCCTGGACCAGGGCATGAACCCATTTCCCCTGCATTGGCAGGTGGATTCTTAACCATTGTGCTACCAGGGAAGTCCCTGATTCTCTTCTCTTCATCTTCTGTGTTTCCACCATAGGTTTTTGCTTTGTGGTTACCATGAGGCTTGCACAAAACATCTCATGATATAGCTATTTTACATTGATAATTTATCTTTTTACTTTCCCCTTCTTTTATGTTTTTGGTGTCACAATTTATAGCTTTTTAAATTGTGTATCCTTTAACAAATTATTGTAGCTATAGTATTTTTAATACTTTTTTCTTTCATCCTTTATCCTAGAGTTAGGTGATTAACAGTTTACCATATTACAGTATTAGAGTATTCTGAATTTGACTATGTACTTAACTTTACCAGTATGTTTTATGTTTTCATACATTTTCATGTTACTAATTAGTGCCCTTTTATTTCAGCTTCAGGAATTCTTTTCAGCATTCCTTGTAAGTCAGGTGTAGTGGGTATAACCTCCTTCAGCTTTTGTTTGTTTGCAAAATTCTTTTTTTTTGTATAACTTATTTTTTTAAATAGATCTTTATTGGAGTATAACTGCTTCAGAATACTGTGTTAATTTCTGTTGCACAACAAAGTGAATCAGCCACATGCATACACTTGTCCCCATATCCACTCCCCTTGAGCTTCCCTCCCATCCTCCCTATCCCACTCCTCTAGGTGATTGCAAAGCACCGAGCCTATCTTCCTGTGCTATGCTTGTTTGCAAAATTCTTTATCTCTCCATTTCTGAAAGATAACTTTTCTGGGTAAAGTATTCTTAATTGGCATTTTTTTTAGCACTTTGAATATATCATCCCATTCTTTCCAGGCTTGCAAGGTGTCCACTGAAATATCCACTAATAGCGTTATGAGGATTTCCTTTTATTTGAGAATTTTTTTTCTCTGTTTCTTTTCAAATTCTCTTTTTGTCTTTGATTTTATACAGTTTTATTATAATGTGCCTTTGAAAAATATTATTTGGGGTTGACATTTTGGAGTAATCTATTAGCTTCATTAACCTGGATGTCTAAATCTCACCCCAGATTTGGGGAATTCTTAGACATTATTTCTTTAAATAAGCTTTCAGCTCATTATCCCCTTTTTCCTTCCAGGACTCCATAAGTGCATATGTTGTTTCTTTTAATGTTGTTTCATAATTCACTTAGGCTTTCTTCACTCTTTTTTTAAAATTCTTTTTTCTTCATGCTTCTCTGAATGAATGATTATAAATGACCTATCCTGAAGTTCACTAATTCTTTCTTCTGACTGATCAAATCTACAGTTGAAACTCTTTATTAAATTTTCAGTTCAATCAATGTATTCTTTAACTCCAGGATTTCTGATTATTTTAAATGTTTTCTATTTCTTTGTTGAACTTATTTTGTTCATGCTTTGTTTTCCTAATTTCATTTGTTATCTATTTGTCTTTTCTTATAAATCACTGAATTTCCTTAAGAGGATAATTCTGAATTCTTTGGCAGAGTGTTCATAGAGCTCCATTTTTTTTAATGGTCAGTCATTCGAGTTTTATTAGTTCCTTTAGGTGGAGTCATGTTTCCTTGATTATTTATAATCCTTGAGGCTTTGTGTTGATGCCTGTGCATTTATGGAAGTAGGCACCTCTTCCAGTCTTTACAGACTGGCTTTGGCAGGCAAAGTACTTCACCAGTCAGCCTGTCCAGAGATTCTGGCTGGGCCATCTGGTGGTGTCAGTGGGCAGGCTTGATGTTGGAGTCCATGGGTGGGCAGGTCTGGTGCCTGAGTAAGCAGGTGGGCAGGCCTGGTGTTTGGGTACACAGGAATCAACCTGGTGCCTAGAGTCATGATGGCAGCCTAGGTTCACTGGGGTAGGCCTGGCACTTTGGTCTATGGTGATGGGCCTGGGACCTGAGTCTGTATGGGCAGACCTGGATCCTGGTTCCACGAGGGACAACAAGTACCAGGGACTTCATCCATTTCCTATATTGATTTTTAAGGACACTTTATATATAATGGATATTAAAGTATATTGAAAACATTTATCTAACCTCCTGGTTTATATCCACGTTCATTTTTATTGTGTATATTGACATATAGAAATTTAAATTTTATTTTATTTTTAATTTTTTCTCTAATTGTATATAGTTCTTGCAATTGTTTCTTTCTTTCTTTCTTTTTTTTTTTTTTAATATTTTTGGCTGCACAGCATGTGGTATATTAGTTCCCCAACCAGGGATCAAACCCACGCTTTCTGCATTGGAAGCACAGAGTCTTAACAATTGGACCACCAGGGAAGTCCCAGAAATTCTAATTTTACTATCTAAGTATATTCAAAACTATGGCTCTTTTCCTGTCTTTTTTTAAGAAACATTCCTTTCCTGCCATCCATGGAAAACTTCACTACACCAAGATCAAATCTTTCACCTATACTCCTTTCTCTTTGAGTAGTTTAATTTTTTTACATATTTTTTCCATTCGGGAATTTATTTTGGGGTATCATGTGAGAAAATGAGTTAACTTTTCCAATTGTGAACCAATTTCATGAAGACCATTTGCTTACTAATAAATCTTTTACCTTCTTATTTGAAATGGTGTCTTTATGAGTTGTAGGTACTTAACTATGTGTGTTTATTACTAATGTATTCCACTGATCTTCATATCTATTCTTTTGCTAGTAAAATATTTTATGAGCTACAGAATACAGTGAACCTCTGTTATTTATTGTCTGCTACAGCAGTTTTTAATTCTGTTGTTGCAACTTTAATTTTCTTGAAAAATTTCCTTATTTTGGCTGGCATTCTTTTTATATATACCTGTGTCTGCAACCCTTTTTAAACAATATCACATTCTTATACTCCCTAAAGACTTGTATCTCATCTTTATATACCATATTAACCCATTAATGATACCAAACATTATTCTAAAATATTTTTCTTGTTTCTTTAAGAAATTACTTTAAAAGTATGCTCTTCTGCAACTCCCAAATGTCATCTTACATGAGCTAAACTATTGTTTAATAGTTTGCAAATTGAATTACTCTTTTTCCTTTCTTAAGTAAGGAAAGTTTGCCAAATTCAGCATTTACCAACAGACAACACATATGGATTGCCCTTTGTCCTGCAAGCTTCCCATATAAGGATGAGTGAAATAACTTCTCAGTTGTGTTGCTGGAAAGTAAATGAATGGTATATAGCCTACTCTAATTTCTAGCAAGCTTTCCCTAGTGCAGTTCTATTCTACTCACTTGTGAGTAGAATACCTACCTAATACCTACCTAATGGCTTGACACTTTGGCAATCCAAACTACCAGTATTCAAAGTATGAACTCTGGACCAACAGCATCAGCATCACCTGTGGACTCGTTAGAAAGGCAAATGATCAGATTCTACCTTAAACCTACTACATACACCTATTATCCACCTTTCTATACTATCTGTGCTCTTTCATCTCTGCCCTGAGCTACAGGTTTTTCTTATAAGAAGAGCAATTTCCTATCACACTATTGCCAACCCTACACATACAGAACTCACCAGCGACCATCCTATCGCACGTCTTTCCCAGTTGTTTTCTGGGAATCATAGTCTCCAAAAAGGTATAGTTGGGAGATGTATTGATGAAGTTATGGGGAGTACAGTTCTTGTGATTCTTCAAGAAATGAGTATCTCCTTAATATTGGTAGTTTAAAAAATGCTGCCCAGTTTTCTCCTTCTTATTGACTCTAGGAGAAGTCCTAAGGTGTTCCCTACTTTATTACTGGCGTAATAAATTTGTTCTTAAATTTGTTCTCATTTAAGTGTCAAAGCATACATGGGCCATCGACAGTGTTTTTAATTCAGTTCCAGATTACATTTTTGTGAAATGTACTTCTAAACTATAAAATTAGGTTAACTTTCAGTCTTACTTTTGGTGTTCACTTAGTTTCCTCAAAAACTTACTTGTACTTTTATAGGTATTTTGTGTCAGAGTTGGTATTTCTGTATTCAGTGTTTGTGCATATTCCTAGGCCTTACCCAAGACCTACAGCATTTGGGTCTTTGTTGAATCGAATTTGGGGAGCTACATTTTATCATGATCCACAAATATGCCTTATGTACACTAAAGTTGCATAAACCCTTGGCCTAGTAGTATTTCATAGACAGAACCTGGGAATTCTAGTGTTTCCTGGTTGAAAGAACATGCTTGTTAATAATGGAGGCTATTTTAGTATTATTTTTCCTTTTCACTGTATGCCTGGAAGTCAAATGACATATTATTAGAGGTTTATTTATTTTAAGTTTCTTATGATGTATACTTTTTGTGTTTTGATATCTTCAATAGGTTCATGTTACAGTGATTTATGGAAAGATTAGTTCTCTCTGTGTGTATGTATATGTGTACCTGCACCTTCAAGCTGGTTTTATTTCCCACTGTTCAACTACAAAAAAACAATGGGCTAGGATCCAAGAGAATGGCATTTGATCCTGAATATCCCTTGAGTTTTCTCAATTATTGTCTTGACCCAGTTTGTTTTCTACCTCTTATGGCATTGATAGGAATGGGAATTGTTGAAATTGCAGAAGAAAAAGGGCAAGACCTAAAAGCTGATCTACATACAGAACATAGTGTCTAGAGAGAGTGACAATAGACTATATGTGGAATTAGTATTTGTCCACATGGAGAATCTGAGGTGTAGATGAAAGGGGCATGGCAACAAATCTGGTTTCTAGAAATGAAGTTGAAAATAAAGGAAGGCAGAAGCCCGGTTATCAAAACCAGCCTTGATGGACTATTACTCAGCCATAAAAAGAAATGAAACTGAGTTATTTGTAATGAGGTGGATAGACCTGGAGTCTGTCATACAGAGTGAAGTAAGTCAGAAGGAGAAAAACAAATACCGTATGCTAACACATATATATGGACTCTAAGAAAAAAAAAATGTCACGAAGAGATTAGTGGTAGGACGGGAATAAAACACAGACTTACTAGAGCATGGACTTGAGGATATGGGGAGCGGGAAGGGTAAGTTGTGACGAAGTGAGAGAGTGGCAGGGACATATATACACTACCAAATGTAAATTAGATAGCTAGTCGGAAGCTGCTGCATAGCACAGGGAGATCACCTCTGTGCTTTGTGACCACCTAGATGGGTGGGATAAGGAGGGTGGGAGAGAGGGTGACTCAAGAGGGAAGAGATATGGGAACATATGTATATGTATAACTGATTCACTTTGTTGTAAAGGAAAAACTAACACACTATTGTAAAACAGTTATACTCCAATAAAGATGTTTAAAAAAAAAAAAAAAAACAGCCTTGAATTAGCATAGGATCATTTGATACTGATTCATACTGAAATAGAGCTCCCTAAAACTTTTTTGTTTAAATTCAGGGTTAGTTCATATCTGTGAGTTTTTGACCAAGGACCAAGAGATATACATGATGGCTGTTGATACAGGGAACCTGGCAAAGCCTGACAGATTTACGCTTTCTAGGGTGAGACTCTGTTTTGGCCCGTGTTCAACAGAAAACAGATCTGATGCAGAAAGCTTCCATTCTATCATTTTATTAGAGAGTCCAAACTCAAGGAGCAGGAGTGAGGGACAAGGAGAGAAAATCAGGGAGAGAGGAAGAGCTAATATGAGAAGGTATTATTGAGCTGACCACTGCTAAATGTGATTGTCTGATTCTTAGAACTGATTACCCGGGCCACTCTAAGTTATACAGACTATGTATAGACTATCCCTGCAGGGGAAGGGAGTGGGGAGAAAGCAGAAGGGATCATTTGTTTCCTTGCTCCTCCCATTGGTCAAAGGTTTACTCATGGGGCTTTAATTCCTCAGTATTTCTAAGTTGGTCATACATGGGCCAGGGCACTGATCCCATGGCAGTGTTTATGGCAGTGTTAACAGGAAACTCTGGGGCAGGATGCAAGAGGCATGCTGTGAGGGCAGGATGCCAGAGACTCTGAGGCTGCATCTGTCAAAAGTTGTTCAGAGCCAAGGTGACCATATAACTTAGAGTCCACATTGGAACACTTGTGAGAGTGAAAAGGGGGCAATGATAATAATTAAATGAGACAACAGGTTTTCAAACTCTCCCAGTGAAACCAAGATGAGATATGGTCATTTAATCAGATCCCAGGCAGAGGTGAGAGAAAAGACAAAAAAAAAAAGAGAGAGAGAGAGAGATGACCATAGGTGATTCATAAGACATTTGAGACAGTTTCTCTCATTCATAAATATGAAAAATTTTACGTAATGAATAAGAAAGCTTTCTTTGTTTTCTTTATCAAACTTTCCCCCCACACACACACAGTCTTAAGCAGAAGGCAATTATGTGGAACAAATTAAATCAGAGCTGTTCTTGTTGACGTAGGAAAGTAGGACTCAAAGATCTGCCTTTTTGTTTCCTCTCAACAATCTATCCTCTATTTTGGAGAAACCTTTAGAGCAGTGCTGTCCTGTGGAAATGTAACGTGAGCTACAAGTGTGAGAAACATAAGCGATTTTAAATTTTCTAGTAGCCACGTTAAAAACGTCAGAAGAAATAGGTGCAGTGATATATTTAATTAACCCACTATATAAAAAATGTTAGCTTCAATATATAAAAATGATTAATATTTACATTTTGAACTAAATCTTCAAACACAATTTGGACTTGCCACATTTCAAGTGCTCAGTAGCCACATGTGACCAATGGTGACCTTGGCCAGTAAGATAGCAGCACAAGCGCTCATGAGAGCACAGTTTGAAACCTTTTGCGATAAAGAGATGTTTTACCAAGGACGACTCATTTCTTCCCAATGAATGACTATTCATGAAAAGAAAGCTTTCAAATGTTGCTTATTAGTTCCAAATGGCTATTGAGAAAAGATATAGGAGAGAAAAAGTTTAATTTTTTCACTAAGTCAGTTTTCATATTTGGGAAGAATTGACCATTTTGACCTCCTTACCCAATGAGATTCTCAGGGGAAAAGAAAGACATATTTGTTTAATGGAGTCAAATAGTCTTTAATTTTAATACCATTTAATAAAATGAAAGAGCACTGATTATGACCTCAATCTGATTGAGTTAAGTCCTTTTTGATATGATAGTTCTAGCTCTTAAAGCTTCAATACATAATAGGATGTACTTTTTATGACTGTTCTAAAAATCCAAAAGAAATTCATATTTTCACAGGTGGGGGAGAGGGAATTGGATGAAGGGGGTCAAAAGGTACAAAATTCCAGTTATAAGATAAATAAGTACTAGGGATGTAATGTACAACAAGATGACTATAGTTAACACTGCTGTATGGTATATTTGAAAATTAAAAGAGTAAATCCTACTAACTCTCATGACAAGGAAAAAACATTTTTTTCTTTTTTTGTGTGTCTATATGAAATAATGCATGTTAACTAGACTTATTGTGGTGCTCTTTTTACAATATATATAGAGTCAAATCATGATGCTGTACACCTTAAACTTATGCAGTGCTATGTGTCAATTATATCTCAATAAACTGAGGGCAGAAAGAAATCTACACTTTCATTTTCCACATCTGTCTGGTAAAAGCTGAATGAAATACTTCTCATAGTGAGGGAACCCCAAAAACTCAAGTAAAAGTCTTCCCCTTTGTGTTGCTATGCACCTTAGTGTTAAATGGCAAACTCTAGTCTATTTTGTTTATTCTTCAGAGGGTTTTATTTCCAGTTATTTTCTTATTTTAACAATCATAGGGATAAGTCGGTCTAGACCAGTGGTTTCCAACTTTTTTTTAAATCTCAGAAACACTTTATAGAAATAAAATCTTATAAGTGTATTATGTTCAAGAGATAAAAGCAGGGCTTCCCTGGTGGTGCAGTGGTTGAGAATCTGCCTGCTAATTCAGGGGACACGGGTTCAAGCCCTGGTCTGGGAAGATCCCACATGCCGCGGAGCAACTAGGCCCGTGAGCCACAACTACTGAGCCTGTGCATCTGGAGCCTGTGCTCCGCAACAAGAGAGGCCACGATAGGGAGAGGCCCACGCACCGCGATGAAGAGTGGCCCCCGCTCGCCTCAACTAGAGAAAGCCCTCGCACAGAAACAAAGACCCAACACGGCAAAAATAAATTAATAAAAAGGGAAGGAAATTAATTTTTAAAAAAGAGAGATAAAAGCAGATCTTTCCAGGAGGGGTCACTTTCTGGTTTAATTTTCCTTCTCAAGGACACTCTGCATAACCCTAGGTTTTCCTGAGCACGGTTTGACAAACACTGCTTTAAACCATGAACATTTTCTCACCCATTCATTGTAAAATCAATAGCACACTTTTTCCAGGAGGTTGACATAAATAATGTTTAGAGAACCAGCCTATGAATACAGTGTATGTGAATCCAAACTGCATGGCTCAAAGATGGGACAAATTGCCTCGGTCACATTAATACCTTTCTCAGTGCCATTCAGTTCAATTCAAGAATGTTTTATTGGATGCAGGCATGTTCAACAAACTGTGTGAGGTCTTAAAGAAAAATAAAGATGAATTAGACAAGGCCTATCTTCAAAGAAAATATCATCTTCTGAACATTTCAGTAACTGATTACATAGCTAAATTACAAGGTATGGATAATCTAGATAGTCATTTAACAAATATTCACTGATGCCTAGTTTATTAGAGAAAATGCAGTGTGTGAGGCTGGAAATGAAAGGATGGAAAGTTGAATAAGTGCATTTTCATCCTCAAAGAACCCATATCAAGGAAGAGAGAGTAAAAACCTATACCTTGGTGTTCATTCATGCCTTAGGTAATTGCTATTATTGTGTAAAATAAGTATACTGTTTTATATATGTGTGGATTACTTCTGCAGCATTGTTTAATTTTATGCTCTGGAAGCAACAATAGCTTATTATTTCAGTTTGCTTTGTGGTATTAGTGGTGAAAGCAGTGATTATCAATTTTTTTATACCTGGGACATTGGAATGGCAAAAAAACTATAATATTAAGATTCTGTTGTTGACTTATTATATTAATGGCCCAAATCTAATGAGTTAACACTTCCATTTATCAGTTTTCACATTTCATCTATGTGTTTCCCAGGAATCAGAATAAACAAAACAATCCACTGAGCACTGAAAAACATCATGAACTTGATCCAAAACACCTCTTTTAAGCCATTATAGAACAGCCAATTGACTTAGCACTATTCTTAAAAGTATGTTTGCTGATAATTATTTTTGTTAACTGCTTTATGACAGCTGATACTGTAGTATATATGAAGCTGCAGCTAATGAGAAAGTATATTAGAAGAGGTTGACAGACTGAGCAATGAGAAGGGAGAAGATAGAGATAGCAGAATCAACAACTTCTTTTTAAAATTAATTTGTTTATTTTTAAACTTTTAAATTGGAGTATGTGATAGCAAACATCCCTCAGCAGCTAAGTAACTCCAGATAGGCCTCAAGAAACAACAACAAAAAAAGAGCATAAAAATGGAAGCCCATACAATTGACCTTCCTTCTACGGGAGTAGATCCTTAAATAGAGCACTAATTGATGGCACATTTTAGTGCGTATAGGTAGATCTGAAGGGGAAACCAGAGTCCTTTATCTACTGAATTGACCTTCTCCCCCAATCCTCCCCACTCACCTTGCAGTAAGAAGCAGGTTCATTGGGGCTTTGGCTAGGCACTTCAAAACATCTCCAACTCCTCTGCTACATTTTTCAGAATGAAGGACATCTGGCAGTTGCAGCTAACATTAAGATTTAATTTAGGAAGAAAGTTGGAGAATGTCTAAGAGCATAGTTTGATAAATTGTTATCCAACAATGTGAGGGAATGAAGTGTTTTGAGGAATCGAAAGTCTGCCTAGTAGATATTTATCATAGACCATACATATATTATTCATAGAATTAGAATACAAATAAAATAGATTTAGTACAGACTATGGGCTGGGCATAATGTAATCTTCCCTTGTTGGCTGAGGGAACACTTCAGTATAGTGTATATCTTTCAGGCTATAATTATTAACATAAGTTCTCCCAAAATAGAGCATTCCAGTTGGATTTTCTCAATTTAGACAGTTTTATTTGGTTTATGAGACACAGCCAAATGAATAGGAACAAAATTTACTGAGCATGATCCATCATAATTCGTTGTCTGAATACTGGGTTTCTGTCCTCATGGCTATGAAACAATGAAAAGATAATTTACGTCAAAATGAATAGGTATACATGTATTCCTTACTGAATTAAGATTTGTCTGTACTTTTCATCATTTATAATTTAATTCTAAAATGTTGTAATAATAACATATTTCCATTCTACTATTGACCTCATACACAAGGAGACAGTTTGCCAGTATTATGATTCACTATGCATAAAACTCAGAAAGCTGTTGTAAAATCTTTAGATCACAAATCATCGTGGATAAGAATGAATAGTAGAACCAAAATGCAAGGTTATAAAAACTACTATCAACAAGTAAATGCCATGAAAATATAAATTATTTTTCACCTTGCAGGGTAACAACAAGAATAAGGGAACATGTAATAAATAACTTGTTATGATAAATTCAGTACAATAAAACAATTCATTGAAAGCTTGTGATAAAATATTCAGTGTACAACATACATAAATATACCTTAGCACTGTTTAAAAGGCCCCTTTACTTTAAAAAAAGTCATGTAAATTGTCAACAGCGATTTAAATAACTATAAGGAAAACTGAGTCTGATACTTATCCCTTTATCATGATCTCTTTTTAATACAAAAGACTAGAAAGCCTTACATTTTAAGATTATGTGAATGTTTGGAAGTCACCAACGTATTTCTTAATTGATATTTAATATTACTTTGGTTATGATGGTCTTTACTGATAAACAGCAGTACTTCAAAAATCATAGCTTCCATGACTTTTTTTCTTATTTGGGGGGAGCCTACAAGGAGCAATAAAGTCTTCAACTTCACCATCTGCCTTCTTTACTTGTTAATTTGTTTAGATGAATATTAAAACCAAATAAGTACTTGGATGATATATGCCAAGTATTTCCCAGCCTGGCCTTATCATAAAAAGCACCTGGGGCTTTAAACATGCAGACTTCCCAGTCCCATCCCAAGCCTACTCAATCTAAATATCTAGGTAAGGAGCTTGGAGCAAATTTGAGACACTGCTCAAAACAATTGCCTAAACAGACCTTTATTTTGAATACCTGGCCTTCCTCCTAAAGCTAAATTTCCTTGAAGCTAATTCAACAAATGATTTAATATACTTTTATTGAGTGTTTAGTCAATAAACCATGCAGCATAGTGGTTCTCAGCGTTGCACAGATTCTGGAACCAAATTTCCTGGATTCAAAATTCTGGCACTGCCACTTACTAGCTGTTTGACTTTGCCTTCATTACTTAAACCTCAGTTTCCTTCTCTGTAAAATGGGGATAGAAATTTACCTACTTCATAATGTGAGGATTAAAAATGTGTTCTTTTGTGTAAGAAGTGTAATATCTGGCACAGAAAATGCTGAATAAATGCTAGCCACTAATATATTGACTACTACTAGTGACTGCTAGTAATGTATGCCATATGCTGTGGTTTCCTTTGGGGTGGGGTGGTTAAAAATGAATAGCAACATTTTAGTAACTCCTAATTTAGTGCAGGATACAAGTAAATAGATGTACTAGTTATCTTTTGCTGCCATGGCAAATTGCCACAAATTTAAAAGCTTTAAACAACATCCTTTTTTTCCTCATAATTTCTGTGGTTCAGAAGTACAGGCACAGTGTGGCTCAGCTGGGTTGCCTCCTTAGGGTCTTACAAGGCCAAAGTCAAGGTAGTCAACCAGATTGGGCTTTTATCTGCAAGCTCTGAAAAAGAATCTGGCTTTCAAGTTCCATCTGCAAACCAGCAATGATGTGTTGAGTCTTTCTCATTACTGGAATGTCTCTGAGCTCCCCTTCTACTTTTCTTTTCTGTTTTTAAGACCTAATGCGATTATATTGGACCCATACTGATAATAATGGACCCAGGATAACCTACCTATGTTAAAGTCAGATGAGTAGTAATAATTATATCTGCAAAGTCCCTTTTCCCATGTAACTTACCATATTCAGGGGAGTAGCACCAGGCAGTGGAGATCATGGGGGCCCAAATTCTGTCTACCTCAGTGAGTAATTACCATACATAATATTTAGTCTAAGTGGCATATAATTTTTTGTTGAATGGATTGGATTAACATCCCATTTCCCTCATGCTTACTAGTGATCTGTTAGTTTCCCTCATCTATACTGAGAGATTGAGAAAATAGCAACTTCACAAGACTTATGAAGATGTACAAGTAGTATACAAATTCAATAGGAACAGAAAAGAGTGATTAATTCTGCCTGGAAGAGTAAAGGAACACTTTATAGAGGAAATACCATTTAAGTCAGATGATAAAGAAAATATAGGGGTATAAGCCTGCCTGTTTTATAGCAGCCAATAACCTGAATTTAAGACATATTATATGTCAGAGGCTGTGCTAAATATCTTATGTGCTAAATGTGCTAAATGATCAATGAGTTTTACTAACCCTAGAAGGTACATAGATAGGTTTTATTCACTGCACTGTAAAACATGATTTTGATCAATAGTGTTCAAATAAAGAGTGGGGGGTTAGAATCACTTGGGACACTTTCAAACAACTATGCAAAAATATATATATATCTGGAGGTGTACACACAAAACATTACACTGTGTTTGCATTCTCTATAGAGGATCTAGGGCAGGGCCTTGAGACTTTCCCTTTTCACTTTGTGGCAAACTCTGCTTTCTTGTCTCCCCAAAAGCCATTCTCCCCTTCAGTAACACTGTCCCACAATTTTAGCTGGACACATAGCAGTCTGGACTAAAGACTCCATTTCTCAGACTCCTTGAATCTAGATTTGGCCATGGGACTGAGTTTCATCTACCTATATGATGTAAGCAGAAGGGTTTTGTGTAATTTGCTAGTTTGTTAGGGCTGCCATTACAAGTGCCACAAACCGAGTAGCTCAAACAATAGAAATTTTCTGTCTCACAGTGCTGGAGTCTAGAAGCCCAAAGTCCAGGTGTTAGCAGGGTTCGTTTCTTTTGAGGAAAGCGGGAGAAGTATCTGTTCCAAACCTCCTCCTTGGCTTGTAGAGGACCACGTTCTCCCTGTGTGCATGGAAGTCTCTTGTCCAAATTTCCCCTTTATATAAGGACACTGGCCATTTTGAATTAGGGGTACATTAAGGACCTCATCTTAACTAATACATCTGCAAATACCCTATTTCCAAATAAGGTCACATTCTGAGGTCCTGGGGTTAGGACTTCAACATATGAATTTAGTACATACATTAATCAATAATGTGATTTTTCACAAGTCTTTAAATGGGACATGGAGGTAAGTGCTTTTCTTCAGCATTTCCTTCCTCCTCTATGACAGAATACAAACATGATGTCTACAGCTCTAGATGAGGCAGTAATGGAAGTCACACAAGGCAGAGCAACCAGATAGAAAAGGGCCTAGGTCCTTGAAAATGTAGAGACAGCCTAACCATCCCTGAACTACTAACCTCCAGATTTGGTTTACAAGAGAAAGAAATACATTTCTATCTTGTTTCAGTGACTGTTACTTTAGTTTTCTTTTACATGCAAATGAACAAATCCTAGTGCATATTTTAAACCCCTCATTACGTTTTGAATTATTTTTCCACATGCATTTAATTTAATTAAAAGTATTTTTATTTTCCTTCATTTAGTGAGCTCTCCTGGTGTATTAAAAACATGATTAAAAAAATTCAACTGACATTTATTAGTTTTTGGTGAGATATGCCATGGCTTCATATCAAGACTTTTTACGCAGTTTTAAAAAAATCAAATTTTCAGGCAAGTTTTTATTTTGTCTTCCTTATGTAACTGATATGTAAATATTTCCCCTTTTTTCTTTTGGTGATTTCTTATATTCATCTCATGAAAGACAGCACTTATCCATCGTTGACCCTTTATTAGAGAAACATTTATTTTGCAGTTTGAGACTCTCTGTAGAATGGAAGAGAAGCTCTTTCTCAGCTACCTTTTCTCTTTGCCTTTGTTTCCAATTAATATGGTAAGTCGAAAATAGTACCCAGTAATAGGTTAAGACAGATAATAATAGGCTTGTGACAGTAATAGGCTTGTGACAGATAAGCAGTGGGCCCTCAGTGATGTGGGTAACATCACACATGGGCTGTGGGATACATTTTACTGTTGCAACCTTTAGCTGGTTATATAAGACACATCTTAATTTTATATGCCAGTGGTTCTTATCATCTTTTGGGTCATGAACCTATTTAAGAATCTGTTCAAAGCTATGGATTCTCTCCCCCCAAAATGCACATACATGCAAAACTTTGCATCCAATTTCTGGAGGTTTACCGACTCTGAAAATTCATCCAAGGACACCAGTTAACTACCCTTGCTCTGTACAATCCTGAAACATATTTCCAGTACTCATTTCTTTGTTTCATTGCTAACATAACCTTAAAAAGTACATTTTGAAATGCAGTGGAATTGTGCCAAACATAGGAAAAATTTTAAATTAGTGAAGTTTTTTTTTTGTTTGTTTTGTTTTTGTTTTTTTCTGGAAACCACGACTTCCCTTTTCTGATCCTTCCTTTCCCTCCAGTGTTTCTCTCACCTCACCTTCTCAACATATTGGTGCTTTCCTATAGGAATCAAGAACATTTATTTATTTTCTTATTAAAATATGTTTCCTAGAAAGGACATGATAAAGCATTTGTACTAAAAATATAAATGTATAATGAGAATTAAGGTGACATCCCTCCCGAAGATGTTTGCCCCTTAACAGAAGACAAGGAGTATGGTGTGAGTAAATTCTTCTCTAATAGTAGATACGGGCATCTGGGTGCAGGTGGGTGAGGTACATCATTGGAGTGGGAAGACTTTGGGGAGCCCATTAATCTTACAGTGAATGCAGTTGACCATTCTTTAATATGAAAACCTGGCTATGAGGTAGAATAGTACTTTATAATGTAGGTTTTACTTCACATGTAGTGCTGTGATAGTTTTTCAATTATTTTGAGCAGTTATTCCTCTAGTTTATCTAAATTTTTATAACAATTAGGCCATGCCCTAATGATTTTCTAGTGTACTTTCTTTGTAGAGATTATGAAGTCAGTACATTTTTCATCTCGATAACATTTGCATTCAATGATTTGTACTTCAGAGTCATTGAATGCAAGATTATGTGTTTACTTACTAGGAAGAGTTTTATTATAGAATTTGTTTTGCATAAAATTATGATCAACTCCTCCAGGAGTCAAAATATAATAGTACTAGTCCTGTTAGCTTAAAGAGAAAGCATAATGATGACATTTGGTTCAATATGTAAATGCAAAAATATTCAATATACCATAGTATTTCAAGAATGCTCATTTGCTTTACTGATGAAAATCATTCCACTTAGAATATTCCATTTAGATTATTTTTATGATTGTTCCATTGTCATGATGCAGTAAAATGCAAAGTGAATAAGTAGCATGGAAATTCTTAAACATTAGAGTTTAAAATTCAGCAGACCACCCTTATTTACAAATGGATGTCTAGCCAATAAGAAAGGCTCTTCTTTCATGTTCTTCTTAAGAGCAGAGTATTTAAAATATCTGCTTGGAATGTTATGTCAGTCAAGATAGGGTAGATGATGCAAAAGAAACAAGCAGCACCAAAATCTAAATGGCTTATATATTAGTTTTCTATCCCTGCAAAACAAATTACCCCAAACTTGGAGATTTAGACAATTCCCATTTATTATCTCACTGTTTCTATGGATCCGAAGTTCTGGTATAATGTAGCTGGTTTCACCAGGGTCTCACCAGGTTGAAATCAAGGTGTCAGCTGGGTCTGTGATCTCACCTGAGACTTGAAATCATTTTCCAGGCTCATTCAAATTGTTGGCTGAATTCAGTTCCTAGCACTGTTCATCTGAGATCTCAGTTTTCTTGCTGGCTGCCAGTTAGTGACTCTGAACTCCTAGAGGTTACCTTCAGGTCCTAGCATGTGGCCCTCTAGCAACATAGTAGCTTGTTTCTTCAATGCCAGCTGGAAAATTTCACTCCAGTCTGCTATAGGGGTGTCTGTGTAATGTAATAAATGTAACTATCCCATCACCTTTGCCATATAAGGCAACTAATCAAAGTAGTGACTATCCCATCATAGTCATAGGTCCTCTGACACTCCAGGGACAGGATTAAACAGGGCACATACACTAGGGAGCAAGATTATTGAGGGCCAGTTTAGAATTCTGCTAAACAGTTTATCATGACAAATGGTGATTTTTTTTGCTTCCTCCAAGTCTGTTGCAGTTATGTGTGACTCTCCAGGGCAGCCATCCTTCATAGTTAACAATCCTGACTGCTTCAATCTTTTGGCCCTGCTACATCTACATGACATTTCTTCCTCAACTGCCTTAGAAGGGGAAGAAGCACTGGAGAGATAAGAACCAGCAATTAAATATTTCCAGCCTGAAGTGATATGTCACTTCCTCTCACATTTTATCAGCCAGTGAGAGTCAAATGGCTCTGCCTAGCTTCAAGAGAGAAGGGAAATGGAATCTCCCCACACACCTGGAAGTAGATAATAATCAGATATTAGTAAACAGTAGAAATGTCTACCACAAAATTTTGATATCTCTCTCAGCCTCATTTCTCATAGGAGGGTCATATATCAGTGTAGGATAAGTTATTTTTATTCTTAAAGAACTTTTTTGAGTTAGAATCTACACATCATAAAGTTCATCCATTTAAAGTACACGTTCGATTATTTTTAGTATATTTACCCTATGAGTTCTTGAATGTGTAACTTTAATAAACATTTCTTAAGTGTCTACTGTGTATGTAACAATATTAAATCTAATGTAGAGAAAGAGAAAAAAGAAAATAAACAATATTTTTACATTGAGATCACAGTCTAGTTGGGAAGGGGAAAATGAACATATAGGAAATCGGTAGGGAACAATCTCAAGTATTTATATATGAAAATACCCAAAACATGATTCCAAAGTGGGAGGAGAAATTACATTTATTGAATGTTTATAATTTGACAGCCACCCTGCCAGATGTCTTATGTACACTATCTCATGTAAGCTTCATAATAATACCGCTTTCTCCATTTTTACAATTGTGGAAGATAAGGCTCAGACAAGTGAAATGTCTTGCTCAATTTCATGCAGCTAGGAATTAAGAGTCAGAATTCACTGTCAGTTCATTCTTAATCTAAATCGCAGGTTTGTTATACTATACAACATTGTCATAGCAAAAGATATAAACCCAGTGGAGTGAGGCCTATCTGGGAGTATACTGGTAGAACATCTTTTTGAAAAAAGGCTACACATAGGTTGGTAAAATGGTGGTTCCTGTGTGTGTGTGTGTGTGTGCGTGTGTGTGTGTGTGTGTGTGTGTGTGTGCACGCACATGCACGCACACATTTGTGTCTGTGTGTATGTATATTGACCGCACTTCACGTACCTTCAAATAAATAAACATTAGGACTTCACACAACTTCCGGACACTCTCAAGAGTCCTTCCATTTACCTTTCTGTTATAAAGTGTTGGTGTATTTATTTGTTCAATCAGAAAACATTTATAGAGAACTGGTTATGTCCCCAAGTACCTACTCTGCTAAATACCAAAATAAATACAATTTGAATTTTTTATCAAGAAATTGCTACAATAAAGATCATATAAGATGAATAAAGGAAGTACATAGTGCTATTGAAGCTAAGTAGTTAGAGGTAGTTGGTACTTAAGGGCAGATCAAGGAATGCTTCATGGAAAAATAATGTGAGAAGTGGAACCTGAAAAGTAAGTAACAGTTTTTGGACAGAGAAGGGTATAGAAAGTGTCATTTGTGTAGCAAAAATGGCATGATCAAAGTAGCAGAAACAGGAAAGCAAAGATAGTATTGGGGAAAATATAAGCCATCCCAGTTTCTGGAACACAGGGAATATAACCAGGTGGAAGATCATAGAAGGCTTTGGATGAAATGTTAAATAAAGTTACACTTGGCAAGGGGTTTATAACTTTCTATTGATGGCAGGACACTTTTAATAACCTCTAAGGAGTAAAGAAGAGATCCAGAAATTAGGGAAGAGAATTGGACTCAGCATCCTTCAGGGTGAATCTAATGGAATATGGCTTTGTAATGTAACCTTGCATCATGAGGAAGGAAGGTATTCCTCCAGCATTATAGGCTTAATGTTATATTGACCAGATTATATGCCTCTGATATAGAGCTGTTGAGGGAGTTTGGCAAGAAATTAATCCTCATAATGTGAAATGTGTCTAAATTTTTAGGTACTTGGGGAGATGCAAATTGCAATCTGAAATGTGAGAACTTCTCTTACTCCCAAGGTTTACCCCTTTCATCTAGCTAGCAGCAGAAACCTTGTTGAGGAGAATACACTTTTGACTCACAGTAGATATCTGAAAGTGTGCATTCTACAAGACATATAAAGAAACTTGGGACTTGTTTCTTGAGGAAGAAGTAGCATATCCTGGGGAAAAAAGGCAGGAGAAGGGACTTTTTCAAAGTAGACATTCATCAAGACGGGGACTACCGTATGACAATCTCTAGGTCCATCCATGTTGCTGCAAATGGCATTATTTAGTTCTTTTTTATGGCTGAGTGGTATTCCATTGTATATATGTACCACATCTTTTTTTTTTTTTTTTTTTTGTGGTACGCAGATCTCTCACTGTTGTCTGTTGTGGCCTCTCCCATTGTGGAGCACAGGCTCCGGACACACAGGCTCAGCGGCCACGGCTCACGGGCCCAGCCACTCTGCGGCATGTGGGATCTTCCCGGACTGGGGCACAAACCTGTGTCCCCTGCATCAGCAGGCGGACTCTCAACCACTGCGCCACCAGGGAAGCCCAAACATCTTTATCCATTCATCTGTTGATGGGCATTTAGGTTGCTTTCATGTCCTGGCTATTATAAGTAGTGCTGCAATGAACATTGGGGTGCATGCATATTTTCGAATTATGGTTTTCTCTGGATATATAAAATAGATAACTAGTAAGGACCTACTGTATAGCACAGGGAACTCTACTCCATATTCTGTAATGGCCTATATGGGAAAAGGGTCTAAAAAAGGGTGGATATAGGTATATGTATAGCTGATCCACTTCACTGTACAGCAGAAACTAACACAACATTGTAAATCAACTATACTCCAATAAATTTTTTTTTTAAAAGACAGGGACTACGGGAAGAAAGACAAAGGGCTAACATGAGGAAGGAGACGGTGGCCACGTGGGATACCCCTATTATCCAGGCAGTAAGTAAGGTCTCAAGCATTTTCGCCTGATACAAAGGGAAGAGGTGGCTACGCTAGATGTATAATACCCACATTTCCATCCCCTTTTCTCTGTATAGTTTGAATATAATCTTTCTTTTTACCAAGGGTGTGTGTATTTGGAAGAGGAAGCAAAGGAGCCTGCTTCCCTCTCTGCCACAGTCACTGGCAGGTATCAGAAACAGCATCATTGTGTACTGGAGAGTGATAAGCGTATCCATCTTCAAACGACATCCCTGTTAGACAACAACTCCTCCCAATCCTGGTTTCAAGGTTAGATAAAGATTGCTTAGACACCTTATGTGACAAAACAGAAGAACTTATCACATTGGTTAAATTTGTGGTAGCTCTTGTACTATCTGTGAACTTTGGCACATTTCCTGGCTAATTCTGAACCAAACGATACCCTAGAAGTGACTCAGGCATACCTCCGACCCTGGTCAACAAACTCTTATCAGCATGCTGCCAGAAGACAAAATGGACCCACCAAAAACAATAAAGGTGCTTGTATTACCTCTCATAGTAAGAGGGATACGGTAAAAAGGAACCCTCACATTGGCAGTAGAACTGGAGCTCTGAGCTGTACCATTGAGAGTAGATATTCCATGTAGACGGTCTGGGATTTTATAGTATCACCTACATTTCTCAAGCCAAGTCCTTTCTTCAGAAGAAGGCAGACCATAAGCATTTGTGATCACTCATATTCTGAAAAATAATTTTGGGTTTTTTTTGTCTGTTTGTTTTAAGAAATTCAGATCAGTCCTTGATAGAAAAGTCAAATCTTTTTCCAAGATGTTGAGATTGATTTAGAGACCCAGGCAAGCACAGACAGGCTGGTAGCTATTTCTGTATCTTAGATTGATGGTCTATGATAGACAGCAGGGGAAGACAGTATGACCTGTGGTTGACACAACTATTAGATATAGAGGATGAGGAGTGTTTCCAGAGAAGTCTAAACTATAACTTGATGACATTAAGGGGGTGTGCCCGGGATGGAATTCTTCACAATTTGAGAAATGAAGGGTCACAGAATGTTTGAGACAACATACCCTCTAGGTGGTATTAGTGTAAACGTGTACACTCTGTTTTGGTAAATTGTTTTATTGTCTTAGAATAAATCTTTGACAATGTAGAGAACTCCAAGGAAGTGTTTATTACTTTTTGACAACCCAGCAGGAGTTATGGGAAAAAACCTCTTCATATGCAATAAGGTGGTAGACATTATTAAGGGAGAATGTAGAAAAGAGCACTGTAGCCTCAGGTTTTAAGAACATCCTGAGAATCCTTTCAGGAATTTTACTACTAATTCAGGTATATTCAACTGATTCAGGTAGAAGAGAGAAAAGGTTAAGATAAATTTAAGTCCAAAGGTACTTGCAGGCCAAATAAGTTGGCCAATAAGGTATCTTAGACGGAGATCAATCTTGGTGGCTGAGAGAGAAGAGCCATGGAAAGACTGATTGGGGTGTTGGCAGTGAATGCAAAGGTGGGGCATCTTGATCTTCAGTTCCAGAGAATGCCATGGTGAGCTTGTCTTTTTTGTTCGTTTGTTTTTGTTTTCCCACCAGCAAATGGGTATTTCATGGTAAGCTGTGTGCTCCTGGAAGATTACTCCGTAATCTGAATTGGATTTTGATGTATTAATTATTGAATACTGGGCAGATTTTGAGTGTATGGTGTTGCTCTCTAATATGGCTAATGGGTTCATTTGCCTGATAGCCCTTCAAGTAGCAAACCTTTGTTGTGTTGTTCTTTTCTTTCATTTTGTTTTAACATAAGAAGTTGTGGTTAAGGTGGGTCAAAAAAGATGTTGCTGCAATTTATGTCAAAGAGTGTTCTTATATCTTCCTCTAAGAGTTTTATACTGTCTGGCCTTACATTTAGGTCTTTAATCCATTTTGAGTTTATTTTTACGTATAGTGTTAGGGTGTGTTCTAATTTCATTCTTTTACATGTAGCTGTCCAGTTTTCCCAGCACCACTCACTGAAGAGCCTGTCTTTGCTCCATTGTATATTCTGGCCTCCTTTGTCATAGATTTGGGGACCATAGGTGCATGGAGTAATCTCTGGGCTTTCTATGCTATTCCATTGATCTATATTTCTGTTTTGGTGCCAGTACCATACTGTCTTGATTACTGCAGACCTGTAGGGACCTAATTAAACTTAAAAGCTTTTGCACAGCAAAGGAAACCATAAACAAGATGAAAAGACAACCCTCAGAATGGGAGAAACTATTTGCAAACAAAGCAACTGACAAAGGCTTAATCTCCAAAATATACAAACAGCACATGCAGCTCAATATCAAAACAAAAACAAACAACCCAATCAAAAAATGGGTGGAAGATCTAAATAGACATTTCTTCAAAGAAGACATACAGATGGCCACAAGGCACATGAAAAGCTGCTCAACATCACTAATCATGAGAGAAATGCAAATCAAAACTACAATGAGGTATCACCTCACACCAGTTAGAATGGGCATCTTCAGAAAATCTACAAACAATAAATGCTGGAGAGGGTGTGGAGAAAAGGGAACCCTCTTGCACTGTTGGTGGGAGGCCACTATGGAGCCACTATACAGCTACTGTGGAGAACAGTATGGAGATTCCTTAAAAAACTAAAAATAGAACTACCGTATGACCCCACAATCCCACTACTGGGCATATATCCAGACAAAACGAATCCATCCCTTTCTTCTCTTCCTTTTCTGAACAAAATAATCACTTCAAATGCAAATCAATTTGGCAGTCACATTTTCTGTGGCATATCTACATCGATATCATCTATATCTATATCTCTGTATCTCTCTCTATATAAAACTGCTTATATTCTAAGGTAGGATATACGAAATAATTAATTCTGAAGTAAATAATGTGTGCTTAAGAAATAATTTAACATGATTTAATTGCCTCAAAAAGACATATGTTATTCATGTCTTTGTTTTTTTCTTTATGAGAACTCTGGGTGCTAGGCTCTATTCTTCTTCTCTTTACCAACTCTGATTCTCCCTGTTTTACTAATGGGAGGCATTGAATTCCACAAAGATTGAAAAGGTGCTGGCAGCCAGATGGTGACCAAAAGAGAAAGTGACATGATTCCCTGAACTAAATTTCACTTATTACCAAGTTCCAAAAAAGAAAAAATAAATGTGTTTTTAAAGAGAATCAAATAATGAAAATCTATCTTTGTGTCTCACATGAAGAGGAATTCTGTGTCTGCCTATGCTAATGCCATCAAAGTGAAACCTTTTGATTGATGAAACACATGGTGCAGCTCTGTATTTACACATATAATAAAAGTCAAAATGGCAACATTATCAGATGTCATTTTATTTGAACAGCCAGAGGAGAGACTGTTTATCTTATTGAGCCTTTCTACTAATTTGCTTTCCTGAATGTGGAACGTGTGATGTGCTATGTAATTTCATTTGAGCAGTTGCAGGGGAAAACCAACCCACCAGACAAACTTGGGCCATATATTGGCAACTGAGTATGCACCTTGCTTGGAGAGGCATTAAGGTTTTCAAGCCAGAGGAGTAACTGAGTGAGTTTTCAGTAATCTGTGAGAGGCAGCTGATTTCTTGGAAAGAGAATGGGCTTTGGGGTTCGAAAGATATGGATTCAAATCTTGACTCTGTCATTTACAGAGCAAATGAGCTTAAGAAAATTAATTAACCCAGTGATTCTAAAACTTTCAGGTTTCAAGAAATAATAACATAAAAAAATAGTGTGACTGACTAACATGTGGTCCCAACTTTTTACTTCACTATGTAAAGTTACAATAAAACCCCACAAATAAATACATGAAGAATTATCAGTTATCATCACCATCTATGGCAGATGCCTACCCAATACCCATTTCCTTTTCTTCCTCATCTATAGAATCTCAGTTTTGCTCAGGGAAGCAACGCACTCAGCTAAAGTACTACATTTAACAGTCTCCTTTGTACCTAGGAAGAGTCATAAGACACAGTTCTGAGCAGTGAGACGTAAAGGGGAGTCTCCTGGGATTTCTGGAAGACTTCTGCATTCCTGTTATAGGGGCCACTGATTCTTCCTTGTTTTTTTTCTGCCTTTTTTTTTTTTTCCTTACTTGGACATGAGGCTGGGAGTGGAGCAGCCAGCCATCTTGTAACCATGCAGTAGACATAAGAATAAACGTTATATGCTAAGGAAGTCAGAGGATGAGAAGATGAAAAGGAGCCCGGGTTCCTAATGGCATGGTGGAGCCACCTTACCAGATTTGGATTTCCCACCGCAGGTCTTCTCATGAGAGAAAAATGCTTCTTACTTTTTAAGCCATTATTTTCTAGGTTTCTGTTACTAATGATGAAATATAATCCTAATGGGCATATTACCATTTTGTAAAATAAAGGATATTTTAATACTCTAAATTTCTTGCCTTCCTTTCTCCATAAAAGATCTCTTCCTTTCTTTATATTTTTCCATCTCCAGAATCCTATCAGAGCATTTTTAGTCCTGTGCCACCTTGGTTTATGTATTCTATCTCCTTGATGAGTCTTCCCCTACTTCAAGATATTTCTCTTAGCTGGGCAATGCCCCTCAGGAATTTTCTAAATAGATGTTCCTGTTGATGCTTCCAAACCTGTATTCTCATGGGCTAAGAAATAAAGAATATGTCCTCTGCCATTTGTTCCTTGAAACTTTGCTTTTCCTTTGCTTGAGAATTTTCTAGGTTTTGTGTAACTTGTGAAAAAGAATGGAAGAAAGCATCCTTTTTACTACTTCTTTCCCTGAAGCATTAGTGTCTGCCTTGAAAGTTGAATGCTTCTCTCTTATTTCGCTTCGCCTTTGAAGCAGTCCCAGATGAGTTGTATTTCAAAGAGCATTTTACTTTTATATCTTGATGGTATGTTATTTAGAGAATGAAAATTTATGACTATTATAGCTTCATTGTGGACTGTATCCTTTGTCCAAGAGTTTAAACTATATTCATTGTCTGGGTTCATCTTTTTACCTTGAATTCTATTTTTAAAATAATAATATTGTGAATCCCTTATTATTATATATGGCTGATATATCTGTGCCTAACATCTAATTTTAACCTTCTCATACCGTTTACTTTAGAAATGTATCTTATAAATACCATATAGATGAATTTATCTCAATTCAATCTGAGAGTCTTTTTAATAAGGTGATTCATTTAAAACTTATTTTTGGAAGTGAAAAGCTTGTTCTTATTTTACCATTTTATGCTTTCTCTCATATTTATTTTTTTACTAGAAAATATTTGCTTTATATTCTATTCCTTTATCGTCTGAAAAGTATGCATTTTGTTTTTATTTATATTCATGGTAAACATTGATCATTTTAAAACATACTTGAACCTGTCAGTATTTAATTATAAATGCCAGAAATGATATATTATTTGTTGAGGTCACCCACTTGTTAATTATTTTCATATGTATCTTTTCTTCTCCCTTCTGGAATAACATCTTTCTTCTCAATTTTCCTGATTATTTACTTATCTCATCCAGTATTTAAAAATTGTTTTCTACTCTTAGGCAGCTCCAGCTTCATGTCAAACTAACCCAGTTTCATCTCGTCATACATATGGTGCATGTCTTACAGAATTTTACAAACCAGAAGCAACAACCCAGAAATACAAACCAGAAGTAGATTTACAGAGGAGGAATCTCTTAAATCCATTGCCTGTTATTCTTAAGTACCAAATAATTCATTTCACTGTCCCAAGTCACAGGGGGGTTCAAGCCTTTGTCTGCTAAACTCCTTCTAGAGGTTATTGGGTGAAATCTTGGCCGGTGTTGAACTAGGAAAGAAACACCCCTGGGTGAATATCAGCTGAGCTCTTAAACCAAGTGTGGTAATATAATAGTAATCAGGGTCTTTAAACTTGCTCTTCCTTCCTTCTACAATGCTCGTTCCCCAGATACTTGCATGTTCACTCCCTCACTTTATTCATATGTCCACTTAAATGTCACCTCCTCAGCGAGATCTTCCCTATGCTTTTATCATTCTCTACCCGTTAACCTCATTATTCCATAGCTCTTATCATTGCCTGAATTTCTATTAATTATCTATTAATTTATTAATGTCCATCTTCCCCCATTTCACCTTTCTTTTTTGATGGCTATATTTGCAAAATCTAGAACAATGGCTGGTGCATACAAAGTACTCAAAAATATGTGTTGAACAAATTAATTTTCACTTGTCACCTGAAGCGGCAAGCCCATAAATAAAGGTTTGAATAGAGTAAGTGTGGTAGAGGGAAAAAAATGGATGAAATACCAGGAAAAAGAATTCAAATAAAGTGCCTTGGCACACTCAAATACTCTAAATCAGTCTATAGGTGTCAAATTGTTGGAAATAATTAATTTAAAAACTATAATGCCCAGGGTGTACTATTCTCATAGCTCTTCCATGCTTAGGCTTCTCCTGTGTTTATTTAACATTCTCAGATACAAAATACCACCTCCTAGCTCCTTTACTAAAGTCATATTACATATATTAGAGCTCGGGATAGATAAGAATTAGAGAATGGAGTATGGTTGCTGTTGGATACATTATCTATGACCTCCCTAGAAAGAAGCTACTGTGAAATAGAGGATGTTTTCCCTTTTTAAGGGCAGTTAAATTTCCATCATTCTCTGCCTCAGAGCCTCATTTAAACTTTCCTTAATTAGAAACTACTCCTATTGTGTGACAGAACTTGGACTAGCATTTCAGATCTGTTGATATTTTGCATCACTTACCATACCTTTATTACTTATTCAATGGGAAGCTTGGAGAATGTGAACATGGAAGTCCACTAAAACTGTTAAATGAAGGAAATTACTTTGTCAGATTTTCAATTTATAAAGAATAAGATTGTCATACAGAGTGAAGTAAGTCAGAAAGAGAAAAACAAATATCGTATATTAACGCATATATGTGGAATCTAGAAAAATGGTATAGATGATCTTATTTGCAAAACAGAAGTAGAGGCAAAGACGTAGCGAACAAACGTATGGACACCAAAGGGGGGGGGTGAGATGAATTGGGGGATTGAGATTGACATATATACACCATTGATATAAATTGGCTAAAAAGTTCATTTGGATTTTTCCTTAACATCTTATAGAAAAACCCAAACGAACTTTTTGGCCAACCCAATACTATGTATAAAATAGATAACTAATGAGAACCTACTGTATAGCTCAGGGAACTCTACTCAGTGCTTTGTGGTGACCTAAATGGGAAGGAAATCCAAAAAACAGGGGATATAGGTATATGTATAGCTGATTCACTTTGCTGTACAGTAGAAATTAACACAACATTGTAAAGCAACTATACTCTAATAAAAAATAATTAAAAAACAAAAGAACACTCTGGCAGTAGTGTAGAAGATAAATCCAAGAAGTTGAGATTAGAGGGAAGATTGGTTAGGAGGCTTTTGCAGTATAACAAAGATGATTAAATTGTGAATTAATGATACAGTAGTGAAGGTGGGAAGGAGAGGGCAGATTTGAGAAATATTTACAGGGAGAATCAACAAAAAGTTGTAATTGATTGAATGCATTGAGGAGTAAAGACAGATTGGTACTAAGAATGACTCCAGATTCTTTCTCTTGAAACACAGGGAAGCTAGAAGGGCCAGTGACCAAGGTATGGAATACATAAGGAAGGGTAGGCTTAAGATGAAAATAATCAATGCCATTTCAGATATATAGTGAGTTTAAAGTGCGTTTGAAATTCAATTGGATATAGTTAATACATAATTGGACTATAAGAGTCTGGAGATCATGGAAGAAGTTAGGTATAGAGATAAGGAACTTAGGTGTCATCACCTTTTAAGTGACAAATAAAATCATATAAGTGGGTGAGATCAGATAGTGAGATTTTGTAAAAATGACAAATGGGTTAAAAGAAATCCCTATAAAATATCCTTATTTAAAGAAATGGGTGGAGATGGTAAGAAATAATAGAAGCAGTGTAGAAAATAGCCCAAGGTGTTGAAGAGAAGACTGCATGACATTATGGGAAGAGAAAGGTGCAGGGACGGAGTAGTCAACAGTTAGTTACACAAATGAAGTAAGTTTGTGAAAATTCACAGTGCTGAACACTTATGATTTTGCATTCTGCTGTATTGATATAAATATAAATTTAAATTTGATATAAATATAAATTTATATTAAAATTGTTTCATCCCCTATGGGTCTCGATGATAGGGAAGGGGTTAGCCTTGCTGAAGCCAGTGGTCACTAGAACTAAAATTTGGGTTATTATTATCAAGGAAGAAAGTGAGGAATGGTTGTAAGGTAGCTAACCAATAGCATCTGCTATTCACCCAGGTAAATAATAGAATTTGGCTAAAATATCTTGTTAGACATAACGAAAGAAAAAATAAAATTAAGTGAATTTTAAAAACAACAGAATTTCCTTATTTAGTAGCACTACCTACCTAGTGGCACTACAGTCGAATTAGACTTCTAACAGTTTTACTGTATGTAAAGGAAATTAAGATAATTAGGCTACAATAAGGAAGGTGTCATTTAATTCACCATGACACTGATTCTCCATCCTATCAGACTCAACAACTCCTAGAACTAACATTTTACAATGACCCTTATACTATCCTGAAATGGAATTTATGATGTAACATACTTTCACACATAACTTTTAAAATGCAATGCCCCAATTATAATGCAAAGGAGAAATAAAAGTAAACTAATTTCTGAAAATATAATATGCATTTTAATATATAAATGCTGAGGCATGATTACCTAGAAGGTCTAATAAAGGAGTAATTTACTTGCGTGTACTTATAATGAATACATTTGGTTTTAAAAGTAGGAGAAGGAAAAGCAGCTAGTCCTTATAAAAAGTACAGAAAAATGATAACAAGGAAGTTTATGCAGATGCTAAATTAAAAACTGGTATTAGGATAAGCAATAACAGAGCACAGTTACTGGTATATGATGAAAGAAAGGAAGAAATAGCCTTAATTAAAGTAAAGATAACATATTCCCCCAAATTACATACTGTGGAAGTAAAGAAAACTAGGAATTATGTCATTCTTGCAAATAGGCTGAACATCATAGATGAGGCGTAGTAACCTTTTACATTATGACGTGGCAAGTGGTAGGCATCAGGTAGCAACAAAACAATATCCCCTTTTAGAAAATCTTATCACACGTCAAGGCACATGTTTTCTCCCTAGTACTTAAAGGAACTTTGGAGATGTTGACTGGTAGATCTCTGTGAACAATATCATAGTAAAATTCAAAAAAAAAAAAAAAAGAATGTAGAAATAAGTAAATGATTTTAATATTTATTTTTCATATTATAGATTTTATATCCTTGTGTTAGGAAAATCAAAAGTGTAGAGATGGACTTCCAACCTCTGGTCCACTGGATAACGATTTTAGAAGACATTCCTGTCTTCACAACAAAGAAAAAGCTGAACAAGCTGAACATTAACAAATTTTCTTAGATCCATCAGAGAATTGAGAATTGAGGTCACAGGGCAAACTGTTGCCCCCCAAACTGGAGAAAGAGAGGAAGACACAGAGAATCACAACTCACAGGACAGGGGCCCAGATTGGAAACCTCTGCAGGGAACAGTACCATAGCACTAATTTAGTGCACTAAATTTTACTTTAAAAACCTAGTAAAATAAAATTAGCATCTTCAAGAAATCTGAAAATAAAGCAAGAGTTCCTGGAGAACAATAAAACAGATTTAATCACAAAATAGGCCAAATGTGGTTTTTTTTCCTCTTGCTCTACTAATTGAAATTTTTAAAAAGCATTTCAAGTTGTTACTTATAGCTACCATCTAATGAGAGATTGCAAATCTTCTCTACAGAAAACAACTACAGAGCCGGATAAAATTGACAGAATAACCATTTCAATGCTTTGTAAATCTACCAGTGGTTTACAACTTTAGAAGCATGTATGGTTGAAAAACTGATGAAAATTGAGTAAGAACAATGGGAATCTGTGGTGTTCTGGCCCACCACGCCTGTATTCAGTTAAGGCAGGGGTTCTGCCAGGACAGGGCAAGCCATAAGGACCAGCACTTTCTTTTCTCTGATAGTAGGGGTAGGAATGATATTTTCAGAGACAGGTGAACAGGGCAGGATCACTGGCTCTACTATGCTGAGGTTACTGTAGTATGTGGGGCAGGTGTATTCCTGGCTGAGGATGCATGCATGAGAAGTAGAGATCAGACTTCTCTGATAATCCCACATAATCCTGGTCAAACTTGAGACTGCCCATAGGAGACCCAAAAGAGCCAGTGGAATCCAAGTGACCAGGCGGGCTTAGAAATGGTCTGAACTTTGAATGTGCTCACCTACCCGTACACAGAGTCATTGGCAGAAGATGGAATTTTGCTGTTTCAAGGTAGTCATTATAACCTCTGTAGAATCATTATCTAACCATTAAGCTAGTCAGATACAGGAAGTCTCCTAGGAAGTCAGAATTTAAAATAAAAACAAGAATATAAGTAAAAAAATAAACACATTTGTTTTAAAAACTGAGCTGAACAACAGTATCAATAAATGGCAGGGAATACAGATTTCATAGATTTAATATAGGCAAGTTATTAAACAAGTAAATGGTAACAACAAAAATCTTTAGAGGGAAGATCAAGATCCAGATTTCTTATGTTATCTAAAATGTCTACTTCTCAACAAAAAATTTGAGGCATTCAAGGAAACAAAAAAATATACCCCAGACTCGGGAAAAAAAAAATCAATCAATAGAAAATTGTCTCTGAGTGTACCGGGATGTGGATTTAGCAGACAAGTATCTTAAGACAGCAATTATCAATATGTTAACTATGTTAAAACATCTTTAAATACATATTTAAATAATTAAAGGAAAATATGGCAACAATGATTCTACAAATAGAAATTCTCAAGGAGAATTTAGTGAAATTGAGGATAGATCAATAGATATTATCCAATATGAAAAACAGAGATAAAGATTATTCAGAAAGAAGAGCCTCCAAGACCTGAGGGACAGCATCAATTGTAGCAAAATGTGAGTTCCAGAAGGAAAGGAGAGAGAGAAATATTTTTTTTAATTTAAAAAACAACAACTTTATGCACACAAATCATATCCATTAGATGACAAGGGAAAAGTCCTAGAAAGACATCAATTACCAATACTGACTGACTCAGGAAGAAATAGAAAATATGAACAGACTAATAACAAGTAAAAAAATTAAATTCGTGATTAAAAATCTTCCCCGAAAAAAATATCCAGGACAAGATGGCTTCACTGGTGAATTCTATTAAATAAAGAAGAAAAATAACCAATTTTCTATAATCTCTTTCAGAAAACAGAGAAACACTCTATAACTCATTCTATAGACACAAAAATCCTTAAGAAAATTTTAGCAAACCAAAGTCAGCAACATATAAAAAAAGGTTTGCACACCGTGATCAGGTGGAATTTATCCCAAGAAGGCAAAGTTTAGCCAAAAACAGAAAAAAAAAGGGACTTCCCCGGTGGCACAGTGGTTAAGAATACACTTGCCAATGCAAGAGACACAGGTTAGATCCCTGGTCAGGGAAGATCCCACTTGCTGCAGAGCAACTAAGCCCATGTGCCACAACTACTGAGCCCACACGCCTAAAGCCCGCACTCTTCAACAAGAGAAGCCACCGCAATGAGAAGCCTGTGCACTGTAATGAAGAGTAGCCCCCACTCGCTGCAACTAGGGAAAGCCCGCGTGCAGCAATTAAGACCCAACGCAGCCAAAAAAAAACAGGTGAAGAAGGCAAAGTTGATTTAACATCTCAAAATCAATGAATGTAATATACAATATTAATAGAATAAAGGACAAAAAATACACTACCATCTCAATAGACACAGAAAATCATTTAATGAAGTCCAAAATACTTTCATTATAAAAACACTCAAACAACTAGGAATAGGAGAATACTTCCTCAACCTGATAAATGACATCTATGAAAAACCCACAGCTAGCATCATACCTCATAGTGAAAGACAGAGTGCTTTGCCACTACAACTGAGAAAGTGACCAGGATATATGCTTTTGCCAGTTCTATTCTACATTATATTGGAGATCCTGCCAGTAAAATAATGTAAGAAAAAAATTAAAAGCATCCAGATTAGAAAATAAGTAATAAAACTGTCTTTATTCATAGGTAACATGATAAGATGATCCTGTATGTAGGAAGTCCCAAGGAAACCCCCCAAAACTAGTAGGACTAAGAGACAATTTCAGCAAAATCAGAGAATACAACATCCCTGTACAAAATCAATTGCATTTCTATGTACCTGCAACAAACAGTCATAAAATCTAGTTAAGAAAACAATTCCATTTGCAATAGCCTCAGGAGAATAAAATACTTAGGAATAAATTTAACATGAACATTTCAGTTTCATGGATTGAGAGATTCAAGGTCATCTGAAGGGCAATTCGGTCCAGGTTGATCTAGAAACGCAACAAAAATTCAAAATCTTAGCAGGCTTTTTTGTAGAAATTGACAAGCTGATCTTAAAATTCAGATGGAAATGCAAGAAACCAGAATAGCCGGTACAACCTTGAAGAAGAGCAAAGTTTGAAGATTTACACTTCCTCCATAACTATAGTAATACATACAATATGGTACTGTCAAAATTACATACATGCAACAGAACTGAAAGTCCAGAAGCAAATCCTTATATTTACGAACAATGGATACTGGACTAAGGTGCTGAAGCGATAAAATGGGAAAAGGATAGGCTTTTTAACAAATAATGCCAGGACAAAAACCATGTACAAAAATGTGAACTTAGACCCTTACCTCACACTATACACAAAAGTTAACTCAGCATGAGTAATACCTCTAAATGTGAATGCTAAAACTACGTAACATAAAGCAAAATATTCATAATCTTGGTCTGGCCAAAAATGTTTTAGATGCAACACCAAAATCATGGTCCATAAAATTTTTTTTAAATTATAAATTAGACTTCACAAAAATGAAAAAATGTTTGTCCTTCAAAGGAAACCATTAAGAAAATGAGGGCTTCCCTGGTGGTGCAGTGGTTGAGAGTCCGCCTGCCAATGCAGGGGACACTGGTTCGAACCCCGGTTCGGGAGGATTCCACATGCCGCAGAGCGGCTGGGCCTGTGAGCCATGGCTGCTGAGCCTGCGTGTCTGGAGCCTGTACTCCGCAATGGGAGAGGCCACAACAGTGAGACGCACACGTACCATTAAAAAAAAAAAAAAAAAAAAAAAGGAAATGAAAAGAGCAGTCAAAAACTGGTTAAAATTTTTTCAAATAATATGTCTGATAATAAAAATTTTCAAATAATATATCTGATAATGTATTCTGATAATATTCAGAATAAGTAAAGAACCCTTAACACTCAATAATAATACAAACAATACAATTCAAAAATTGACAAATGATTTGAATAGACATTTAACTATGAAGATAAACTAATGGATTATAAGCATATTTTTAAATGCTTGACATCACTAGCTATCAGCAAAAGCAAAATACAACCACAGTGAGATACCATTTCAGACTCCCTAGAATGGCTATAATAAAAAGATAGACACTATCAAGAGTTAGCAAGGATATGGAAAAACTGGATCTCTCATGTATTGTTGGTGGGAAGGTAAAATGGTGCAGCCACTTTTGGAAATAGTTTGATAGTTCCTTTAAAAGTCATACATAAATTTACTGATAACCTCCTAATTCCATACCTAGGTATCTACCCAAGATAAATTAAAACCTGTGTATATGCAAAAAAAATATGTATGCACATTTTCATAGCATTATTATTTATAATAGCCCCCAAATGGATACAATCTTAATCTGGTGAATAGGTAAAATGCTGACACATGCTATAACATGGATGGACCTGTAAAACATCATGTAACAGTAAAAGAAGCACAATGCAAAAGAGCACATTCAACGACTCCATTTGTTTTAAATGTCAAGGCACTGATGTCTGAGTTCTCATCAAAAGGAAAAACTTGTTTCTTCTTTTTCTTTAATTTCATATCTATATGAGGTCATGGATGTTCACTGAACTTATTGTGGTAATCATTTCATGATGTATGTAAGTCAAATCATTATGCTGTACACCTTAAACTTTCACAGTGCTGTATGTTAATTATATCTCAACAAAACTAGAAGGAAAAAATGTCAAGACAGGGAAATTTTATAGATATAAAAAGCAGATCAGTAGTTACCTAAAGGTGGAGATGAACACAGATTTTAACTCTAAGTGGTAATAAGGAAACTTGATGAAATATTCAAAACTGGATTGTGGTGATGGTTGCACAACTCTGAAACTTTATAAATTTATTAAAAATAACTGAATCATGTCCTTATTGTAGGTAAATTTCATGATATATAAATTATACCTAAATAAAGCTGTTGAAAAGTGGATAAGGATTATGTATAAGGACTAACAGTTTGAAATGCAAGCCGAATAGATTATTAAGCACCAATGACTATTCAAGGCATTAAAATAGGAAGTCAGAGGATATGTTGTTAGACCCTTACTAAGTCATTGCTTTATGTAAACCTAGTTTATTCACCTAGCTATACGTAAATGTGTTTCTAGTTTTCATGACCTTCTCTACCTTGCCATAAGGGGATCCACACAATGTTAGATAGGGGAGGAAAAAGCAAGGTCACTCACAGTGAAGCAGCTCAGAGGGAAGAAGGAGGAAGGGAGGGAGGGAGAAAGAGACCAGTATGTTTCAGTCAAATACTTAGAAGCTTTTCATTTTAACAAGAGGTAGCAAATTATGGTGGCCCAAGTATGTGGACTCTGGAGCCAGTCTGTTGAATTCATAACACTGTCTCTCACATTTACTAGTGATTTGACCTTGGAGAAGCCACTAAATTTCTCTGCACCTCAATTTTGTTGCCAATAAAATGAGAAAATAATATATTAAATTATTCCTAGGGTTGTTGACAGGATGAGTTAACATGCGCATAGAACCCACAACACTAGGTAACCTAGCATAGAGTAAACACCATACTCTAGTTAGCTGTCATTACTATCTCTAGAGAATAAGACTACTTGAGCCAATCCCTGGAAGTTCGTCCTGGGAACTATAGGTCTCAGTATAAAGGGTCAACTTTTGGTTAGACAACGGTAGACCTATTCCTCTAATAAGCTTTTCCTCAGAATTAGAAAAGCTCCAAAAATAACTTTCAAGTACCTATTACCTAATACCAGCTTACTGCATAATCATTTGTAGTTAACTTCTGTGTCAACAAGAGAGTATGCAAAAAATAATGAACGAGGAGGATTCAGAATCAAATTTCTTACAGTCATATTACCACTTTCTGCAGATATTCATATTTATGTAGCTCTACATTCGATACCCTACAATAAAACCAATATTTAAAATAGACACAGGGAAAGAGCCATCAAAGTCCTATGATATACATCTTTCCCCTAAAAGCCTTTCAGTGTCTTGTGAACACTTATTCATAGCTGGACTCATTCATAAACTTAATTCATTCTCTTCTTTTTACATTTAGTAGTAATAATTTTTTCAATTATTTCTATAGCTTAGGAAGGTGTGAGGTGAAAAATAAACTTTGATGATTAATTTGGTGCTTGACAGTATAAATTGTGATGTTTAAAGATTACACTTATTAAAGTAAGACGAGGAAGCTAATTGTGGTCTATGTTGTCAACTTCCTGTGGTTTTGATATTTTGCAGCTTCTATTTTGTAAATGTTGTGGAAGATAACAAAGCCCTAAGTAAATGACTATAAAAATTTTTTTACGCTCTTTTTCAAATAACCGATTAGATGTCCCAACATTTTATACTGAGTAATTTTTTCTTTTACTGCTGTTTTGTGATAGAAATTTTATTATACACTAAAGGTTTATATTTTATTCTAAGCTATATATATAATATAATATTTCTATTTATAGAAATAATCTATAATTTATTAAAAATTACTTATAGAAATTATATTATTTTAAAAGATCAATAACAATTAAAAGATGTCTGATGATAATCCTTCACTGATACCCTTCATTTATAAATTGGTTAATCTTATGTTTTTATTCCTTCAGTTGACCTTGACGGTTTAAAATCATTTCTTTTAAATGCATAATGGCTAGGGATTCTGATTAGAATTTAATTAAACTTTAATCGTGGAAAAATAGTCATTTTTGCACATGTATGTATGGGTTTTCCCATATAAAACTTGGTAGATGTGTTTATTTACATTTGTCTTCGCATAGGTCCTCTTCGTTTCTTGTTAAACTTACATTCCTTGATATTTTGTAATTTTTCTTCTAATGCAGAATATCGTTTTCCAGTCCATCTTCTAACTGGTATTTGCTACAATATCAAGAAACTATTGCTCCATTACTGAACTCTTTCATTATGTTAATAGAGGTTGTACAGTGTAGGGGCTCACAATACAGATTCTAGAACCCCACTTCAGTGTGACACTAAGAGAGTCACCTAACTTTGTGGTGCCCCAGTTTCCTTATTTGTAAAATAGGAATGATAAAAATAGTATCTATTTCATAGTTTTGTTATGAGGTTAAATAATTTATGTAAAGTTTCTAGAATGTCTTGCATGCATTAGTGATTGTTACTTCTATTCTCAGAGAGCTTCTAGGTACATAATCTACCTGTAAGTATTTTGACTTTATCTTTCCAATAGTTCTACCTTTTATTTATTTAGTTTGCATCTTATCATATTGGACAGAATTTCCTAGCCAATATTAACTAACTTTTCTTGTTCCTAATGTAATACAATTATCTTTATTGTTTCATAGAAAGTGTGGTGCTGTCTATTGACTTAAGAGCTATTACCTGTTATAGAATATTATAAGTATTCTTCAGTATTGGATATGGAATGGAATTTATCAACTACTTGTTAATTGTCTCTAATACTACCATACCAAATTTGACCTACTAACATGACACACTGAGAGATTTCTTTACATTAAGTCATCCTTAGATTTGTTAGGGGAAGCATTTTGATAAATTATATTTTCCAGAAATAAACATTTATTTAAATGAAATTGTCAAATCTGTGGCCTAAGGTGAAAGTATAACTCTGGAGTCAGATGCTTGTATTTTGTGGAGCTTTGTTTTTGTTTTTTTACTCTAGGGAAGGTACTTAACCTAGCTTTGCTTCCGTTGCCTAACATCTAAAATGTTGCCTATTTTATAGAATGCTTGTAAAGATTAAATGAGCTAAGGACTTACCACAACACCTGGCACATAATAAAAAATGTGTTCATGTTATCCGTTCCCATCTCATATCTTCATTGTTCTATGTATGCTTAACCTGTATAAAATGAATCTGTTTTTCCCATTCAGTGATTTGTTGTTTTAAATTCATCTTCATCTAATATTAATATTTCTTCTGCTTTATTTGAGTTTGAAATTTTCCAAAAATAATATTTTCTACTTTTATGCTTAGCTTTTTATATGTAGTCTTTACAAATAGTCTTCTGTATACTTGAGGTCATTAAGTCTTATTTTCTACACTTCTATAAGACATACTTTCAGACTAAGGGCAAATGAAATGATTTATTCAATACATATTTTCTGAATTGTTCCAGACTGCCTCTGCCATCCTAGACTTTGAGACTAAGGGGTAATTAATACTATTGAAATATATAAATTCTGTCCTCAAGGAGCTTACACTTTGAAATATATTGAGCTTACATAGATCTACTAACAGTATTTTTTTTGTTTAATCTGCCCAACATAAGGCAGCTGCTTTATGATATGAATATGTATTAAAGTAAGAAAATAAGAACCCTTACTTAGTGTATATGTTCATAAATTGTGTGCACTGAGAACATAAATACTTTCTGTATTAAGGAGTCTTCATTTAGTCATATCTAAAAGTTTTGCTGCTCTGCCAACTTTCGTGACTTATGTGTGGTGGTTGGAAAATATTATATCTTACTGTAACTACTCAAGTGGAAGCTTAGTTAGATATTTCTGTGTGCATGTATATAAATATCCTAAGTTTAAAAAGAAAGACAATTTCCCTCTCAGTGACCCTGGAGATTCTGTAAATCTGTTTGAGCTCAAAAATTTAAAATGTTCTCACAGGTCCTAATGAATTAACAAGCTAGAATTTCAATTTTGACTACAATAGCTGTCTTTGCTTAAGCCCCTACATCGTTACTGAGATTTAGACATTAGCCACCTCCAGTTGCTTTAGAATAAACACATGTAGTCATTATTTTTGCCGAAGAAATAGCAGTTTCCCTCTAAAATATGACCTTTAACTCTCACTTTTCTGATTTCACACTAAAGAAATATGTATCCTCTTCAGGAAGGGAAAGACAATCATGACTTATTAAAAATATATAGAAAAAAGGGGAAGCAAGATTTCTAACTTGTATTAAGTAGTTTACTTATATTCCTGTTACTTTATGCTCAACCTATCCTGCCACTTGGGTAAGTTACTAGTACAGGAAGTAAGTTAGGCAATTCATGCTTAACTTAAGTCTCAAGCACATGCAATTATAGGGTGGCATTTCAGAATGACAGAATTTCATTTTCTAAGTTTGTTATGCAAGTGGCTTTCTAGGGATGTTTTTCTCATTGCTTCTAAAAAATCAAGTTGAGGAGAAGGTAAAATTTTCCACTTTTTATTTTTCAGTATCACTTTGCTATATTCATTAAGTATAACAGATCCCTAATTGCCTAGCAACTAAGCCTAATGAGATTTCTCTCTCATTTATTTTCTTCCTTCCTTCTTTTCATCTGTCCATCCTTATTTCCTTCCTCTACTTACTTTGCTCTTTTTTATTCCTTTATTAGGGTGATTTTGTATTAAAGTATACTGTTTTATTTTTCTTGCTTTTGTTTCTAAATTATATGTAAGATTTTGATATTCAGTTCATGAAATTTCATGACAGCCCACATTTCTCACCAGCAACAGATAAAATGTTTTAGAATAAAACACAGGTAACTTGATATCCAAATAGCCAAGCTCTTCTTTCTTCTTTGGTGTCAATGTAATACTGACTTCATGAGCTGGGAAATGTTTCCTCTTCATTCTTCTAGAAGAGTATGTGTAAAGTTAGTATTATTTCTTCCTTAAAAGTTTGGCAGAGTTACTAATAGTGCTATTTTCTCCAGGAGGTTTTCAGTTGTTTGGAAATTAAATAACACATTTTTAAATACCCATGGGCCAAAGAAGAAATAATAAAATAATTAGAAATCATTTTTATCTGAATGACAATGAAAACAGAATATATCTAGTTTTGTAGGCTGCAATTAAAGGAGTACTTAAAGGGAAATGTGTAGCACTAAATATTTACATTAGAAAGAAAGTTTCAAATCAACAACCTCAGAGTCCACCTTAAAAAATTAGAAAAGAACAAAATAATTAAATAGTACAAAATACTGCATTATGTCCTTCACCCAAATTCCTCAAATGCTAATTCTTTACCATACTTGCTTAGCCATTGGTTCTTTCTTCTCTCCTCTCTGCAACATTTCGGAGTAAATTGAATATATTTTGCCCCTTTACCTTTAAATATTTCAGTGATAAGTCCCTACTCCTCTCAAAGAGAGAGAGAGAGAAACAGAGAAAGAGAGAGAGGACTGTCTTCTATAACCATAGTACAATTATGAAAATCTGGAAACTACCATTCACCTAGTTCAGTTGTGGCCATTGTCCTCCTGATGTCCAGGAACCACACAAAGATTATACATTACATTTAGTTGCATATGTCTTTAGTTTCCTTTAATATGGAAAAGATTATTTCTGATTATTTTCTCCTTTCTTTGTGAAGGCAGAAACTGAAAGCTCAGCAGAATGTTTAAGTGATTTGCCAAGGTCACAGTTGATAAGTGCTACGGCCAGGGTTGAATTATCTTTTGACTCCTTTCTAGTACTATTTTTCCGCTGAGATATATTGGGATGTATGTGTGTGTGTGTGTGTGTGTGTGTGTGTGTGTGTGTGATTGTGTTCCACAGGTTTCTCACCTATGTGCCCAATGTCAGCTACCGTATCTTACCAACCCCATCACCTAATGCAGTGCAGTAAAAACAGTAGTCACTCACTTGTTGTCCACATTTGATTATAGGTTAACAACGGGACCTACACTTGCAATATGACCAAATTTTAATTAGAATTCTTTTCATGTGGCTGATGACAGTTAGCTTCCTTTACTTTGAGTGTAATGAATTTTTAACAGAAAGGGTCCTAGGTAAAATAACTTTATATGTGTATCAAAACAGTTTGTTAACAAAGGGAACGTTATGGATGTGTGTCCAATGCCTTGTTCCCTGACTTAAAATAATTAGGCTTCATCGAAGAAAAATTATGTGCTTTAAAGAACTCTCCTGAGTGAGAAATTGTCCCCAAGAGATTTAAGAGGTGTGATTTCATTGACATTTCAGGTGTTATTTTTTCAAATGAACTTGACTTTTCTATTATTGAAATGAAGATTTTTTTTCCCCCAGCTGAGCAATGCAATGGACAAAAGATGTTTGAAATTAAGCGGTAATAAGCAATTTATTATTGAGAAAGAAAAATAAGGTCCTTAAAGTGCTTCAATTCATTCTCCACACAAATACATGACCCATGCAAATTCAAACTTTCTTGCAATTCGAGTAAGTTCTACAATGGAGGAATAAGCCTCTTAACAAGATTGAATTTGCTATTGTGCATGTTACAAGCTGAACAAACAGAGATTGGGGAAGGCTCTGTTCATTCATGTGCCTCCTTTAAAAAACAAATACCAGTTTAATATAAATGGAAATGAGGGCAACATTAGTGTGAACACAAATCTTGATCCATTGTAACCTAATAATGAAAGCCATATTTTTTTGAGGTTGGATAAATGGATAACGTCATACATTTTAGAATCTGAATGATCACCGTTTTGTTAAGATTTTCTTTTCTGAGTTTTACTTTGCATGCTGGAATAATGATAAGCTCTAGCACTAAAAGTCTTGAATGCTGATACACAAAACTAAAATAGGATGATTAAAAATAATGATGAAAAAAAGTACAAATATTACAAAACAAAACTTGAAGGCCAGCTCTGTAAAATTATGTCTTTATAATCTTTATATTATCAAAATGCCCTACCTAGTGGTTGTACTCAAACATTTGCCCTGCTTCAAAGGTATGATCATAGCAGTATTATTACAGATCTTTTCTTTTGTGAACAGGCAGAACTGAAATGTTTCCCTTAATTTGGGAGATGAGAATTTCTGGAGTACAGGGAGAAGGTTTGTTTCTAACTCCAAAAGAAGGACTTCATATTACTCTGCGTCTTAACAGCTTTGAAAATTATAAATCAAACTTAACTTCTCTGAATTGTAAAAAGTAAAACTTTCATTTCTAAAGGATATTTTCTTATCTTTTATAACCCATAAATAACGTCATTAAGTCGTTATTTAAAATATAGATGTGACTCAACGTTCTGATTTGACTGTATAAGTAGTCTTTGGAAATGACTGGGCGGGGGGACACGGGGATAATCTAAAATGTAACAAGGAGGATTTGCTAAATGAGTTTGGTCCTCTGTAAATGTGGGCAATAGACTTATCTCAAGGAATTATTTTGAAAATTAGATTAGATGATGTATGTAAAATACTCAATATAATGCTTGCGAAGTCAGAGTGAGCATTTGGAAATAATAGCTGTCCTTGTTACTACTATTTTGTTAAGTGGGCAAATTTCTTCCTAATTTTCCTTTTTCCTAGACTTAAATTCAATAAATAATTTTGCATTATACAGGGTTGGCCAAAAGGTCCGTTCTTTTTTTTCTGTAAGATGGCTCTAGTAGCACTTAGTTGTCTTTAACTTCATTCAAAACGATTTTGTTAAATTGTATGTGACAGCTATCATATCAGCATGCATTTTAAAAAAGACATCAAAATTGGTGAATTTTTGTGTGGCCATTTTAATATTGAGGATGAAAGAAAAAAAGCAACATTTTTGGCATATTATGCTTTATTATTTCAAGAAAGCTAAAAACGCAACTGAAATGCAAAAAAAAAAACCATTTGTGCAGTGTCTGGAGAAGGTGCTGTGACTGATCGAACATGTCAAAAGTGATTTGTGAAGGTTCATGCTGGAGATTTCTCACTGGACGATGCTCCACGGTCGGGTAGACCAGTTGAAGCTGATAGCGATCAGATCGAGACATTGAGAACAATCAATGTGATACCACGCGGGAGATAGCCAACATACTCAAAATATCCAAATCAAGCGTTGAAAATCATTTGCACCAGCTTGGTTACGTGAATCGCTTTGATGTTTGGGTTCCACAGAAGTTAAGAGAAAAAACCTTCTTGACCATATTTCCACATGTGATTCTCTACTTAAACATAATGAAAAAGTTTTGTTTTTAAAACAAATTGTGACAGGCGATAAAAAGTGGACACTGTACAATAATGTGGAATGGAAGAGATCGTGGGGCAAGTGAAATGAACCACCACCAACCACACCAAAGGCCGGTCTTCATCCAAAGAAGGTGATGTTCTGTATATGGTGGGATTGGAAGGGAGTCCTCTATTATGAGCTCCTTCCAGAAAACCAAACGATTAATTCGAACAAGTACTGCTCCCAATTAGACCAACTGGAAGCAGCACTCGATGAAAAGCGTCCGGAATTAGTCAACAGAGAATGCATAATCTTCCATCAGGATAACGCAAGACCACATATTTATTTGATGACCAGGCAAAAACAGTTACAGCTTGTCTGGGAAGTTCTGATTCATCCGCCATATTCACCAGACATTGCACCTTCAGATTTCCATTTATTTCGGTCTTTACAAAATTCTCTTAATGGAAAAAATTTTAATTCCTTGGAAGTCTGTAAGAGGCACCTGGAATAGTTCTTTGCTCAAAAAGATTAAAAGTTTTGGGAAGATGGAATTATGAAGTTGCCTGAAAAATGGCAGAAGATAAGGGAACAAAAGGGTGAATATGTTGTTTAATAAAGTTCTTGGTGAAAATGAAAAGTATGTCTTTTATTTTTACTTAAAATACAGTTTGTTACTTTGAGTGTAATATTCTAGAGAAGGAGAAGCCAACTCAATATTTGGCCAACCCAATATTTGGAAACATACCATAATTTCTAATTTTAAAAACTAGAAAAATATTTGAAACAACTAAAATTATACTTGGGTTTTAAATTTTTTTATTTGTTTTTATAACGTGTTTCATATATACAGTATTATATTTTGACTTCTGTATACACTACAGTGTGCTCACCACCAAAATTTAAGTTTCCATCTGTCACCATACTGTTGACCCTCTTGACCCAGTTTGCCCTCCCCACCCCCTTCCCTTCTGGTAACTACTACTGTTCTCTGTATCTATGTGTTTGATTTTGTTTGGTTTGGTTTGTTGGTTTGTTTTTCCATATGAGTGAAATCATACGGTATTTATCTTTCTTTCTTTGACTTATTTCACTCAGCATAATACCCTCAAGTTCCATCCATGTTGAAGCAAATGGCAAGATTTCATTTTTTTTTTTTTTTTTTTTTTTGTGAAGATTTCATCTTTTTTATGGCTGAGTGTATACTTGGTTTTATAGAGACTGAGAAGGAGTTTCTTTTTTCCCTTATCTCTATATACATCATTTAGTTCGTAGCACATTATGTATGCTAATATACACTAGAGAAATATTTAACAGTTTGGGGAAACCATATTATTTAAGGTAGGATTTATTGCTCTACATTAGCATAGTAATTTATGAAATGATAACAGTCAATTAAAGAACTATATAATGAATGCTGAAGGGGAAAAGTTCTAATAGGATACTTAGTCAAAATGCTTGTCAAATACTGTATTTTTTACTATATTTCCAAGTGTTACAAACATTGTATATTCTTATTTGTATGTACTATTTTATTTATTTTACCTTGTATCTTTCCTCAAAGCTTTGAGATAATTTGAAGATACTTGTAAATAATTTGGCCCATACTTCTCTTGGATTCAGACAGCCACATCCACAAAAGTGGCCCTTGGGGAAATGATCTTCTCAATATAATTTGTCTAAGAAAAGAATTTGGCAGATTCATTGTCCATCTTAGTATTCACAAGTTTGTTATAATTTTGTCAATGATTGGTTTATACAATATACAGAATTTTAAGTTTGTAAAATTAAGCTCAGAAAAATTCACGAGTTGGCTTCTCCTTCTCTAGAATATTACACTCAAAGTAACATCTGTCTAATCACAATACATTTTTAAAATGTATTGATGAAGGTGCTAAAACAATCTAATGGCTATGTAATGTTTGCTTCTGGTCAAAAGAAATTTTCCAAAATAATTGAGAGAAAGTCCATTTTTGAAAATTTACTCTTCTTGAAATAATTTTTATTATGGTTGAAAACAAAGATTTCTCTCAACTTTTATAATCCAGGGATAGACAGAGCTCCTAAGTTTTAGGTTTTTAGATTACCCTTCTCTTCCTCTTCTTCACCCCAAAACTTTGACACACTATTGATAAATACTGTTGAACACTTAAATGCAAAGAAAGACCTTGGCATTTAAAGAAATAACCTATTGATTTACCAAGTAGTATTTGAGAATTTTTACTTCTGATATCAAAGTGTTAACATTTTGCAGGGTATAACTTCTTATACTTACTTGAGTTGAACGTTAGTTTACTCTAAAAATCTCAAGAAAGATCGTCAAGGAACTGATTAAGTCAATTAAACTGTTTGGGGATTCCTGGCTGCTGTGTTGTTGCTTGCTAGGAACCATAATAAAACAATTAGGATTAATTAAAACTCTGCCTGATTGATTAGGATATACGAACTAGTACGTGATTGTCACAGCTAATATTTTGGGCCTGCCAGTGCTACCTCTGATCAGCACATGCCCTCATGATACAACTTGACAATTTCAAAGCATTGCTGAAGTTATGATACTACAGCATGCATTTCCTAATGGGCTTTTCTGACGCTCAGGTTCCCTGCTTTGCCTCAGGGGCTGAAATAGCGGTTCATTTCTGTGCTCCTTATTACCTGAGATAAATTTCAATGCTACAACAAGGCACTCTGGTAACATGTTTTCATTAGGCTGCAGAGAAATGTTCATGCACCAATACATTCGAACTTCATTTAAAATGTAGACTGGCTACCAAAGAGAACTTAAAATTAAAACCCCAGTCGAACCAAACAAAAGAAAACAAGAAATCACACTAAACCATAAACATTAGCCACTGGCGATATGGTAGTCTTTTTCACTCAGATCCTAACATTTTAAATGATTAATCCATATACATCTAGATCTAGGACAAGAAGCTGTAACTAACCTCATGGCTTTTGTTTTTCCAACTTGATTTTCCAGGACCAATAAACAACAGTTATATTCTTAATAGTTTCTCTACTCATTCAGAGTTCTTTTCTGAGAACAAGCCAAGGGCCATTTTTGAAAAAAATGACACAGGAGTCAAAGTTTGACTTCAGGGGTTCTCCATTTCATTGGTAGTTAAGCTCTTCTTCTAACCTTCTTTCAGCAATTCCTTGCCCCAAGTTTCAACTTTTCTCAGTCCACTGTATCCTGGCCCCTAATGGAACCCTTAGTTGGGTACCCTCCAACTGTAACTGTAAATTTAACCTCTGACCTGATGTAGGAGTAATTAAAGGAACATAACACTTTAGTCCTATAAAACTTGGCATTCAAGATAAATAGAAAAATAATAATGATGAACACAAAGTCCTAACACACCATTTTCACTCATGCAGATTGTCTTCCATGCTGACACATTTTTATGTCAATTTACTCGTAGTTTACGTATCACTTTCTGTGTTATATGATAATTATTTTCATACTTTCACAGTCTTGATGATTAGTATTTTAATGTACTTTGTCTTTTGACATGCTGATCTACCAAAATTTATTGTCATTTCACTAAAGATAAATAATTAATTATGACCTGTATTTTCTTCTCTAGGTAAACATTTCAATGGAGGTATTAATGCAAACATTTTTTCTACTGTTTTTCTGAAAAGAATACATAGCAGTGGAGTTACTGGGTCAAAGGATGTGTATATTTTGTGGTGCACAGCTCACGTTGCTATATTTCTTTCTAAAAGGCTTATTCCAATTTGTAATGCCACTCCAGTTGAAATACATTAACACCTCACCAATACTGTTTATTATTATTATGAATGTGTTTGTGCTTTCATAAAATACAAAGATGACTCCAGTTTGATTACACTTAGTGAGAATTCACATTTTCCAGCATGTTCAATCATTAATTTTCCATTATGGGAAATATCTATTCAATTATTTGGTCTCTTTTTCTATTGAGAACTTGATGTTGTTCCTATAAATCCAAATACACTCTTGATATATCATAAATGCAAACACCGTATTGGAAGCAGTGCAAATATTTTCCAAAATTTCTAGCTGATTTATTATTATTTAATTTTTATTTTATAATTTAAAATTTTATATTCAAACATGGCAGTTTTATCCTCTGTAATATCTATCACTTCAAAGATAAAATAGTTTTCCACAAAAAGGATTAATATTCTAATCTAATTTCTGTTTGATTTTCTATAATTTGCTGGGTTGTGTCTAATCCATATAGGGTATATGTTGTTGCATTTACAAAGCATATTTACAATATTTAGTTACCTACTAGTAATTTTTAAAATCCTTAAAGATCACAAGTTTTACAATTGTATAGACTTGGTTTCAAATTAATGTTTTGTTACTTATAAGCTTTGCCATGTTGTCCAGGTTATTTAACCTCAGTGAACCACAACCTCCTTGTCTGTAAACTGTGGGCTTGTAATACTTGACTTACAGGGTCTTGTTGAGGACTGAGAATTATATAAGTCAAATGTCTGACATATGAAGGACACCCAATCAATGGTCATTTTTATTATGAGATGCATCACTATTATTTGGAATTGTGTCTATTTCTGGACTTTATGTTTTACGTATCTGTGTTTTTGTGTCTATACTAGTAAAAAATTATTTTGCTTTAGATTTTCCACACCCTCTCCCATTGTACTAATCTTTCTTTAAAAAATAAATTCATTATTTTTCAACAATTTTAGATTTACAGAAAAATTGCAAAGATAGTTCAGACAGTTCCTATATACACTTCATCCAGTTTCCCTTATTATTATCATCTAACATTAGCATTGTTCATTTGTCACAAGTAATTAAAATTAACTGGGGTCCATATTTTCCTTAGATTTCCTTAATTTTTACCTAATGTGCTTCTCCCCCATAACTCTAATTAACTTTTTATAGATTATATATATAAATAAATATAATCCATAAAAATCTATATATCATCATATTTGCCATTTTAGCCACTTTTAGTGTACAGTTCAGTGTCTCATTATATTTAATGTTGTGTCACCATCAACACTATCTATTTCCAAATATTCAATCACCACAAACAGAAACTCTGTAACTATTAAGCAATAACTTTCCATTCTTCCTCCTCTGTAGCTGCCGGTAACCACTAATCTACTTCCTGTCTCTATAAATTTGCCCATTCTAGATATTTCATATAAGTGAAATCATAAAATATTTGGCCTTTTTGTGTCTGGTTTATTTCGCTTAGCGTGTTTTCAAGGTTTATCCATATTGTTGCATGTATCAGAACTTCATTCCTTTTGATGGCTGAATAATATCCATTGTATGCATCTACTCAGTTTTGTTCTTCATCTGTTGATGGACTCTTGGGTTGTTTCCAACTTGTGGCTATTGTGAATAATGCTGCAATAAACATTGGTGTACAAGTAAGTATCGGATTCCTTGCTTAAGATTCTTTTGGGTATATACTAAAGAATGGAATTGCTGGATCATATGATAATTGTATGTTTAGCTTTTCAAAGAAATGCCAAACTGTTTTCCACAGCAGCTGCACCATTTTACATTCTCATCAGAAATGCACAAGAATTCTAATTTCTCCACATCCTCACTAACACTTAATTTTTAAAAAATTATAGCCATGCTAGTAGGGGTGAAAGGATATCCTAATGACTAATCAGGTTGCGTACCTTTTCATGTGCTTATTGGTCATTTGTATGTCTTCTTCAGAGAAAGGTCTATTCAAGTACTTTGTTCACTTTTTAAAAAATAAATTTATTTATTTTATTTATTTATTTTTCGCTGTGTTGGGTCTTCGCTGCTGCACATGGGCTTTCTCTATTTGTAGCGAGCGGGGGCTACTCTTTGCTGCGGTGTGCGTGCCCCTCAGGGCGGTGGCCCCTCCCGTTGTGGAGCATGGGCTCTAGGCGTGAGGGTCTCAGGAGTTGTGGCACAGGGGCTCAGCAGTTGTGGCTCACAGGCTCTAGAGTGCAGGCTCAGCAGTCGTGGCACACAGGCTCAGTTGCTCCACGGCATGCGAGATCTTCCCGGACGAGGGCTCGAACCCATGTCCCCTGCATTGGCAGGCAGACTCCCAACCACTACACCACCAAGGAAGTCCCTTTGTTCACTTTTTAATTGGATTGTCCTTTGTTGTTGAGTTATAGGAGTTCTATGTATATTATGGCTATTGAACTCTCATCAGACATATAATTTGCAAATATTTTATCCAGTTCTCTATATTGTTTTTTCTCTTTCTTGATAACGTCCTTTGAGGCATAAAAGTTCTTAATTTTGTTAGAGCCTGATATATCTATTTTATTATTTTGTTTTTCATGCTTTTAGTATCATATTTAAGAATCCATTGCTAAATTCAAAGTCATGAAGATTTAAACCTATGTTTTCTTGTAATCTTTATAGTTTTATGTCTTATATTTAGGACGCTGATGCATTTTGAGTTAATTTTTGCACATCATGAGAGTTAGTGGTCCAATTTCATTCTTTGGCATGTGGATATCCAGTTGTTCCAGTACCAACTATTGAAGACATTATTCTTTCTCCATTGGATGGACTTGGCAAACTTGTCAAAAATCAGTTGACCATAGATTTATGGATTTATATCTGGGCTCTCAATTCTGCTCCACAGCCCTGTATGTATATACTTATATAAGTACCACACTGTGTTGATTACCGTAGCTTTATAGTGAGTCCTCTAAATGTATTCTTCTTTTTCAGGGTTGTTTTTGCTATTCAGGGGCACTTGCAACTCCAAATTAATTTGAGAATAAGCTTTTATTTCTGCAGAAACAAGGTTGCTAGAAGTTTGATAAGGATTGCACTGAATCTGTAGAACATTTTGGGTAGTATTGATATCTTAACAATATCAAGTTTTCTTATGATTAACACAGGATCTCTTTCCACTTATTTTGGTTTTCTTCAATTTCTTTCAGCAATGTTTTCTACTTTTCAATGTAAAACTCATTCATCATTCTGGTTATATTTGTACCTAGGTATTTTATTCTTCTAGCTGCTATTGTAAATGTAATTGCTTTCTTAATTTCCTTTTCGGATATCTTTTTTTTTTTTTTTTTTTTTTTTTACCTTTTTTGTTTTTTTGGCTGCACCGTGCTGTGCAGCAGGTGGAATCTTAGTTCCCAGACCAGGGATCAAACCCGTGTCCCCTGCAGTGGAAGTGTGGCATCTTAACAACTGGACTGCAAGGGAAGTCCCCTTTTTGGATTGCTTATTGCTGGTTTATAGAGCCACAACTGATTTTTACATGTTCATTGTATACCATGTAAATTTGCTGAATTAATTTATTAGCTTTAATAGCTTTCTTGTGGATTCTTTGGAATTTTCTGTATTTTTTTTCACCATATCATCTGTGAATAGAGGTACTTATAATTCTTCCTTTTCAATTTGGACGCCTTTTATTTGTTTTTATTGTCTAATTGCTCGGGCTAGAACTTCCAATACAATGCTGAGTAACAATGGTCAAACAGGTATTTATGTCTTGTGGCTGACTTTAGGGGAAAAGTTTTAATCCTTTCATCACTGAATGTGATGTTAGCTGTGGGTTTTTCAGGAATGTTCTTTATCATGTTGGGAAAGTTCCCTTCTATTCCTACTTTTCTGAATTTTTTTTTTTTTTTTATCATGAAAGCATGTTGGGTTTCTCAATTATCTTTTCTACATCAATTGATGTGATCCTGTTTTATTGTTGTTCTATTGATGGGATGCATTATATTGATTGATTTTCTTAAGTTGAGCCACTCTTACATTCCTGGGATAAATCCCACTTTTCATGGAATGTAATTCTTTTGGTATTATGTTGACTTGGGTCTGCTAGTAAAATGTTTAGGTTTTTTTTTTCTTGTTTTTTTTTTTTTGCAGTACGCGGGCCTCTCACTGTTGTGGCCTCTCCCGTTGCGGAGCACAGGCTCTGGATGCGCAGGCTCAGCGGCCATGGCTCACGGGCCCAGCCGCTCCGCGGCATGTGGGATCCTCCCGGACCGGGGCACGAACCCATGTCCCCTGCATTGGCAGGCGGACTCTCAACCACTGCACCACCAGGGAAGCCCAATGTTTAGGTTTTTTTGCATCTATATTCATAAGGTATTTTGGTCTGTATCTGACTTTGTTATCACGGTAAGGCTGTACTCATAAAATGAGTTAGGAAGTGTTCCATCCTCTTCAATTGGAAAGGTTTGAGACAAATTGGTATTAACTCTTTAGATATTTTGAAGAATTCACCAGTTTAATCCTCTGTTCATTGATTTTCTTTACTGGGAAGATTTGATTCAGTCTCTTAGTTGTTATATGTTTATTGAGACTTTCTATTTCAGCTTGAGTCAGTTTAGGTAATTTATGTGTTTCTAGGAATTCGTCTGTTTCATCTAGGTTATCTGTTAATGTACAATTGTTCATAGTCTTCTAGTATGTCCTTTTTATTTGTGTAATGTTGGTAGGAAGGTCCTCACTTTCCTCCCTGGGGTTTCACAACCCCTCCTGCCTAATTCTCAAAGCTCCCACAAAGACACATTTGTCTGTGGCTGACTGCCCAATTATTGTTTCTGTGGGAGCATATGACAGAGGACCTCCTATTTCACCATCTTGCTGGTGTCATTCCCTCTGGGCTTTTTTTTTCTTTTCATTTTGGCTTCTTTCTTTTAGTTTAGAGACTTTCTGGAAATATCTGGTGATTTTTAGTGGTCATTAAAAGTGCACCCTAATAAGCTTTTGTGTGTCGACATGTCATGGGTTTGCTGTGATGATCCGGTCATCTGGCTTTGGGGGAGTGGTGCTAAATGCTGTTGCCTGCAGGTTTTCTCAGGAGTGGTTCAATTCCTTCAAAGAAGCATCTTTCAGCTAGTCTCCTAGCTGTTCATGTCAACCTGGCTTTGGCATTTTATAGCTGGGTGTGGTAGAAATGAGAATTCCATCTTTGAGTATGCAGAATTTTACTTCATTCCTTATTTTCCATAGGGCATCTCACCAATGCCAGAGAATAAATTTAATCTTTCACGTGGGTGGGGATGGAAAGGTGTGGTTCTTTGGCAGTGAGGGACAAGAGAAGGGACCTGGATATGGGTAAATTTTAACTTATCCTTTCTGAGACTTTCAAACACTGCCCTTATTTTCTACCCTTCCAGCATCACTTATACATTCAGAGGCTCATAATGCGTTAAAGCATGAACTTTCCTGGGATTCTATGGGAAATTTCATCAGATTAGTTTCTCCCCATTTCCTACCCAATCCAAGTGCTTAGGTTTGTCCTGTCTCCTAACTGCTAGCTTTAATACTTGCTCTATTTTAAAAATGGTTAATAGCTCCTAGTTTCATTGAAGATTGTGTTTCTGGTCTTTGTTGCTGCTATTATTCCTCTTTTAGTTTTGCAGTGTTTTCTAGAAAAGAGAGGCAGAAAATTATTTACTACACCAGAAGTTTCAAGTTGTCATTTAAAAGAGTTACATGTAAGAGTAACTACATTTATACTAAACACCTACATGATCTTTTGTCTATAGTTGTTCATTACAGTATAGTTTATTACCTAATAAACATGTCAGTTGATTAGTTTGATTTAATAATAGCATGACTTTGTTGGTCATTTTCACATTGAAATGCTATTTCCTCTTTAAAAAAGTCATTTTTTGCTATAGCAAACCTGGTGATATTAGGAAAAATGCCCACAAATATTTACTTGGAAATGATTCCTAATTAAGTTAGTGTCCTTGAATAGCCATTACTTCGAATATTTCTTTGAATTTTCCACAGCACCTAGTACTATTTTAGGCACATAGTAGGCACTCATTAATTGAATATTCACTTAATAACTCATATTTGCCTGTAGCTGGGATCAGTGCTGAAACTATAGAGATGGAATGAACTGTGCAGATTTCAGCATGACTGGTTGGGAGGGAAGGAGAGACAAGAGATGAGACCTGAAAAGTAGGCAGGTGCCAGATCTTGATGGGCCCTTTATATTTTATTTAAGAGATTGAACTTTATTCTAATTGCTATGGGGTATCATTAAACAGCTTTAAACAAAACATTAATGTGGTCATACCTGAATATTAGAACTATCACCCTACCAACAACACCAGGGGTAGTTTTGAACACTTGGAAAAGACTGGAAAGTCACCACTGGATTTGGCGTCTGGAAGGTCATTGGTTACTATGACCAAAAACAGTTGTTTCAGCGTAATGGTAGGGTTTGAAGGAAAATGTGGTAAAAGTGAATAGACTAATCTTTCAAGAAGGTTATCTTTGAAATATGGAAATAATAAGGAATATGTAGCACCACGGAAGTTTTATTTGGTTGCACATTTATTTGTTTCTTTTAAGATTAGAGAGACTTGAATATGTTTAAATATTATGGGGGGAAATCTCCTTAGAAGAAGTTGAAAAGACAGAATATTTGATTCAGTGAGATTCCTAAAGAAGCAGGAAGGGATGAAATCTAGATGCATTCAAGTACTCGATAAATGCTCATTATTTAATGAATGATCCACAATTATACTGGAAATGTTCATATTTTTAGAAATATTTTCAGACTTAAAAAAATATACAAGAAGAATAAAAGCTTTTTTCTTGAATCAATAAAGAGAAAATTGATGCCATGTTATCCAGGAATACTTTGATATCTGTTTTCTACAGACACTCTCTTATATAACCATAGTATAACCACCAAAATTAATAAATAAGCATTAATTGGTTACAACTTATCCACATAGCCCATTCAAATTCCATCAATTATTCCAATAATATCCTTTGCAGATAAAGGACCCAAATGGGATAACTCATTGCAATAAGGATATGATTTCCTTTAGTCTCCTTCAAACTGGAACCATTCCTTAGTCTTTCTTGACTTTCTTAACGTTGACACTTGAAAATTGCAGGCCAGTTATTTGGTAGAATATGTCTCCATTTGTGTTTGTGTCATGTTCCTTTCTGGTTAGATTCAGGTTATGCATTTTGGGCACAAGTATTACAGAAAGGAAGCTGTGTTTTTCTCAGTATATCTTAACATATAAAGTGGTAGAAGATTTCAATTTATCCATTTATTGGCGATATTAACTATAATCAATTGATTAAAGTAATGTCTGCCAGATCTCTTTGTTGAAAAGTTACTTGTTCCTTTTATATTTAGCATGTACTGTTGAGGCAATACTTTGACACCATGTGCACATCTCTCTTCTCATCAAACATTCACCCAAAAGTTTTAGCGTCACTAATGGTTCTTGCCTAGATTATCACTTTTATGATTGCCAAATGGTGGCTTTCTAATTCCATCCTTCCTTCTATATTTATTAGTTGGCATTTCAGTCTATGGTAGAGCTTTTTCCTTCATTCATTCATTCTTTATTTCCTTGTTTCCCTTTTATTTCTTCCTTTCTATGTCAGTATGGATCATTGGTTATTTTATTTATTTTTCTTTATCTATTTATTTATTTATTATTGCTAATTTTGAAGCTAACATTGCCCCATTTCTGGCCAGTAGGAGTTCCTGCAAGATAGCATCTGTGTCCTTTTGAAATACAAACATCATTCTTTGAATTTTCTTACTTTCTGACACAACAGGATGATCCATGTTCATCTTGTACTTTTTTCTGACCCACCAACCCCTCCATTCCCCCAAGATGCCCTGTTTTTTTATTTCCACTGGAGAGTAACATTAGAGACCAAGATATGGGCGATGGATAGCTCATTGCTCCCAGAACTTCTCACTAGGTAAAATTTTATCTATCTATCCATTTATCTATATTTATTTCTATACACATTTATTTATATATTTAAAATTTTAAAACCATGGATTCTTTCCAATACAGCCAGTTCTAAAACCTAACCACAGTGTTCATTTTTAGCTTTTCCTTCCTTTTATTTTCTCATATTTATAACCCCCTTCTCTGACAGTGAGAAATCTGGGTTCTGTTATCCTCTATATATTTACATGTTTTCCTAGTCTACTTGTATGAAACCAATCTCCCAACTCTGCTAAGCTTCAGGCTTGTTTCCTTGTGTTGGCCCTCATACGCTCTGGAACAGTCCCCCCTCACCGGGCATGCCTTCTTCATGCAAACCCCAAGAGGTTTTTTTTACTGCATTTTTAAGGAAGGAATAAAGGAAGAAAATCAGGCTACAGATGATTCTGAGTAGAGAAGAATTAACTTACAGACCTAAGATATTTCTCTAGGATTTTAGGGAATGTAAACCAATCGCAAAGTAGGTCAAATGGACATGATCCCAGGAACCCCACAATCCATTACCCAAAATTATAAAAATAAAGCAGTTAAATCCTACAACATTGTTGAACCTGTGTTCTTTTCTAGGCACTTTTGTTTGGAGCTAGTAATAAACAGAAGGATTTCAAATTAAGGCACATGCCCTAGTTTGGAGAAAAAAATAGGACAAAGATAAAAACATTTATTCACCAAATACTTATCAATAGACTACTATGTGTCAGGCAGTTTTCTTGACTCTGAGAAAACAGTGGTAGATAAGGCAAACATAGATTCACTGTTGTCTGGGGTTATATTCTAATGGGGGGAGACAGGCAGTAACCAAAGTAGTTATACCTCGAGATGAGTGCTTTAAAGAAAATGAAAGAATTATATGTTAATGACATTTAACCAGGGAACTCAATGGCTCGAAGGAGCAGGTCATGTAAAGATTAGAGAAAATAACATCTCTGACATAGGAGACAGCTAGAGCAAAAAGTCCCCAAGAGATGAATGACCTTGGTGGGAACGTAATTAAAGAATATAAAGAAGGAAGTACAGATAAACTGTGATACATTCTAAAGAGATAGGCAAAGGTCAGATTGCGTAGGGCTTTGTAAACCACAGTAAGTTTAGATTTTATTCTAAACATAATGGAAAGTCACTGGAAGTCTTTAAGCATAGTATAGTAAATGTTCTAATAGAGATATCTGGAGGGAGGGTGATTTGAAAACAGCCTAGGGTGGGAGTGTAAGTGAAAGCCAAGCCTGAAAATGTGATGAGTTAAAAAGGTCAGTCAGAGAGCCAAAGTGTGGAGAAGGGGTGCAAGGGGGGTCAGTGTATATGATTGGAAGAGGGCCCTGGCTTGTTAGACTCAGAGATAATATTTCAGGGAAAAAGAATACAATTAAGCAAACTCATTAGAACATGAAACACTGTGGTGTATGTTGGGAAGAATAAGTCTGGTTGGAAGGCCTAAAGCAAGGAGGAATGAAATAATAGCCAATGAGTTGGAAAATCACTAAAACTACAGATGTCATCAATGAAGCAAGAGATAATGAGGGCCTGAATTAGGGCCACAGAAATGGGGATAACTTTGGAAGAAGGAATGGGTTTAAGAAACATTTACCATACAATATACTGTCAACAGTTGCTAGTTTATTGGATGTGGGAATGAGGGAGACAGAAAAGGAGTACTCAAGAATAATGTATGGGTTTTTAGGCTCAGGTGATATACAAAGACCATACAAAGAGTTAAATTAGTTTATGTCTGATTGATGGGATTATGAGAGATTTTGACTTTCTTTCATTTTTGTCACTGACAATCCTTGTCCCTTTTATTGAATATATATATATATATATATATATATATATATATATTTAACATCTTTATTGGAGTATAACTATAACTGCTTTACAATGGTGTGTTAGTCTCTGCTTTATATCAAAGTGAATCAGTTATACATACACATATATCCCCATATCTCTTCCCTCTTGCGCTCTCTCCCTCCCACCCTCCCTATCCTACCCCCTAGGTGGCCAAAAAGCACTGAGCTGATCTCGCTGTGCTATGCGGCTGCTTCCCACTAGCTATCCATTTTACATCTGGTAGTGTATATTTATCCATGTCACTCTTTCACTTTGTCCCAACTCACCCTTCCCCCTCCCCATATCCTCAAGTCCATTCTCTAGTAGGTCTGCGTCTTTATTCCTGTCTTGCCCCTAGGTTCTTCATAACCACTTTTTGTTGTTGTTTTTTAGATTCCATATATACGTGTTAGCATATGGTATTTGTTTTTCTCCTTATGGCTTACTTCACTCTGTATGACAGATTCCAGGTCCATCCACCTCACTACAAATAACTCAATTACATCTCTTTTTATGGCTGGTAATATTCCATTGTATATATGTGCCACATCTTCTTTATCCATTCATCTCTCAGTGGACAATTAGGTTGCTTCCATGTCCCAGCTATTGTAAATAGAGCTGCAATGAACATTGTGGTACATGACTCTTTTTGAATCATGGTTTTCTCAGGGTATATGCCCAGTAGTGGGATTGCTGGGTCATAGGGTAGTTCTATTTTTAGGTTTTTAAGGAACCTCCATACTGTTCTCCATAGTGGCTGTATCAATTTACATTCCCACCAACAGTGCAAGAGGGTTCCCTTTTCTCCACACCCTCTCCAGCATTTATTGTTTGTAGATTTTTTGATGATGGCTATTCTGACTGGTGTGAGATGATATCTCATTATAGTTTTGATTTACATTTCTCTAATGATTAATGATGTTGATCATTCTTTCATGTGTTTGTTGGCAATCTGTGTATCTTCTTTGGAGAAATGTCTATTTAGATCTTCTGCCCAATTTTGGATTGGGTTGTTTGTTTTTTTGATATTGAGCTGCATGAGCTGCTTGTAAATTTTGGAGATTAATCATTTGTCAGTTGCTTCATTTGCAAATATTTTCTCCCATTCTGAGGGTTGTCTTTTCATCTTGTTTATGGTTTCCTTTGCTGTTCAAAAGCTTTTAACTTTCATTAGGTCCCATTTGTTTATCTTTGTTTTTATCTCCATTTCTCTAGGAGATGGGTCAAAAAGGATCTTGCTGTGATTTACGTCATAGAGTGTTCTGCCTATGTTTTCCTCTACAAGTTTGATAGTGTCTGGCCTTACATTTAGGTCTTTAATCCATTTTGAGTTTATTTTTGTATATGTTGTTAGGTAGTGTTCTGATTTCATTCTTTTACATGTAGCTGTCCAGTTTTCCCAGCACCACTTATTGAAGAGGCTGTATTTCTCCACTGTATATTCTTATGTCCTTTATTAAAGATAGGTGACCATATGTGTGTGGGTTTATCTCTGGGCTTTCTATCCTGTTCCACTGATCTATATTTCTGTTTTTGTGCCAGTACCATACTGTCTTGATTACTGTAGCTTTGTAGTATAGTCTGAAGTCCAGAAGCCTGATTCCCCCCACTCCGTTTTTCTTTCTCAAGATTGCTTTCACTATTCGGGGACTTTTGTGTTTCCATACAAATTGTGAAATTTTTTTGTTCTAGTTCTGTGAAAAATGCCAGTGGTAGTTTGATAGAGATTGCATTGACTCACAATGTTGATTCTTCCAATCCTAGAACATGGTATATCTATCCATCTATTTGTATCATCTTTAATTTCTTTCATCAGTTTCTTATAATTTTCTGCATACAGGTCTTTTTTCTCCTTAGGTAGGTTTATTCCTAGATATTTTATTCTTTTTGTTTCAATGGTAAATGGGAGTGTTTTCTTAATTTCACTTTCAGATTTTTCATCATTAGTATATAGGAATGCAAGAAATTTCTGTGCATTAATTTTGTATCCTGCTACTTTACCAAATTCCTTGATTAGCTCTAGTAGTTTTCTGGTAGCATCTTTAGGATTCTCTGCATATAGTATCATGTTGTCTGCAAACAGTGACAGCTTTACTTCTTTTCTGATCTGGACTCCTTTTATTTATTTTTCTTCTCTGATTGTTGTGGCTAAAACTTCCAAAACTATGGTGAATAATACTGGTGAGAGTGGGCAACCTTGTCTTGTTCCTGATCTTAGTGGAAATGGTTTCAGTTTTTCACCCTTGAGAACAATGCTGGCTGTGGATTTGTCATATATGGCCTTTATTATGTTGAGGTAAGTTCCCTCTATGCCTACTTTCTGGAAGATTTTTATCATAAATGGTGTTGAATTTTGTCAAAAGATTTCTCTGCATCTATTGAGATGATCAGATGGTTTTTCTCCTTCAATTTGCTATTATGGTGTATAACATTGACTGATTTGTGTATATTGAAGAATCTTTGCATTCCTGGGATAAACCCCACTTGATCATGGTGTATGATCCTTTTAATGTGCTGTTGGATTCCGTTTGCTAGTATTTTGTTGAGGATTTTTGCATCTATGTTCATAAGTGATATTGACCTGTAGTTTTTTGTCTTTTTGACATCTTTGTCGGGTTTTGGTATCAGGGTGATGGTGGCCTCGTAGAATGAGTTTGGGAGTGTTCCTCCCTCTGCTATATTTTGGAAGAGTTTGAGAAGGATAGGTGTTAGCTCTTCTCTAAATGTTTGATAGAATTCCCCTGTGAAGCTATCTGGTCCTGGGCTTTTGTTTGTTGGAAGATTTTAAATCACAGCTTCAATTTCAATGCTTGTGATTGGTCTGTTCATATTTTCTATTTCTTCTTGGTTCAGTCTGGGAAGGTTGTGCGTTTCTAAGAATTTGTCCATTTCTTCCAGGTTGTCCATTTTATTGGCGTAGAGTTGCTTGTAGTAATCTCTTAGGATGCGTTTTATTTCTGCAGTGTCTGTTGTAACTTCTCCTCTCTCATTTCTCATTTTATTGAGTTGAGTCCTCTCCCTCTTTTTCTTGATGAGTCTGGATAATGGTTTATCAATTTTGTTTTTCTTCTCAGAGAACCAGCTTTTAGTCTCATTGATCTTTGCTATTGCTTTCTTTGTTTCTATTTCTTTTTTTTCTGCTCTGATCTTTATGATTTCTTTCCTTCTGCTAATTTTGGGGTTTTTTGTTGTTGTTGTTCTTCTGACTTTCTTCTTTACATCTTCTAATACTGTGTGCAATTTTTACTAGTTGTAGTGGATTCTGTGGTAAAACATCCAGAGTCTCCCCCTCTTCAGGCCTGCAGCATTATTCACTCAGCTGCATTGTAGTCAGCTTGAAGGAGCTGCTTTTCCCAAGGTTACACTCTTTTTTTTCTGGAAGTAACCTGCATCCAATGACTAGTTGATGAAGCAGTTACCAAGGCTGGACTGCCTTGCCTCCTTTTGGGATACATGTTAGGACCATCCTAACTCCAGCGCTCCCTGTGAGGTCGGTTATGGCCTCTGGTGCAATTGCATGACAGTTCAACTACTCCCTCTGTCCAACCTCTTTCCTTCACTCACTCACAGATGTTCTTTCCAATAATCATCTGCATGTAAATATCTATCTGAGTCAGTTTCCCGGACTACAGCAAACCATGACTTTCTAATCTGAAAAACAATTCAAGAACAATGAATCCATTGTTATTTTAGACAATGAAGATGCTTAACACTGGACGAAAGAAACTGATTTTTTCAGTCACTATAAATAATAGCTACTTCTTATAAGTATCCTTTAAAAATGGTGCACATTTTGAAGTGACACTCTATAAATGACAGAATATGCTTAAAATTGTTTGTAAATGAAATGGGGTTTTGTACTGCTGTATGTGTCTAAATGCCTACTAAAATCTATTGGTAAATTTGCATTATGTAAGAGTAAGGTTAGATTTCTCCGAATAGGCTAAAGATCATCATTTTCATTTATTACATATTCTCTGTGGTAATTAACAATTGTTAGGCATAAGATTTATTAAAAATAATCATTATCCATAATACCATACAGTGTCTCTACCTCTATTCACAATTCTTCATGCCTATTATTCATTACCCTTAAGCACACTGGAGTAAAGGAATTTGGAATAAACTTCCTTGTATTATAACAAAAGGCTCTTGAGGATGCACATTGCACATTTCCACTAATAAGGATTTAATCAACGCTTAAACTTTTTTTTCCTGCTTATTATAACATCAAGCAGCCTGTGAGAATGCCAAAAAGAATAGGAGATGTTGGTTGAATTTCATCAGCTAGTCGGCCAGTTCGAAAGTTGATAGCTTACCTCAAGTGACATCTATAAAGTGAAAGCAAAATTAATTAGAAATCTTCACTTCTGGAAGGTAGACAAACATGTCTTATCTTGTCTCTTTGACAACCATCTGTGTTCTGTATATGAACATTGAATATAAGAGAATACTATTTAAAACTAAAATTATACACAGACATATATACACACCATGAAAAGACAAGTTAATTAGAATACACTTACTTTGTTTGTATATTTTAAGAATTGTTAATTAATGCCAGAAATGGAAAAAAAAAATCTTGTTACTGACAGAAAATAAATGGTAGAGAATACAGAAATTGTTGTTAATCTGTTTTTCTACATAATTAATCATTTCTTAATGGTATTTAATTACCTGGGAGAAGAAATTATGTATTTCTTCACATTAATTTCAAAAGAAATTACTTTTTAAAATAACTTGCTTTCTATTTTCCAGAATGAAAATAGCTTTATATTTTCTTTGCTTATATAAAAAACATAGTCTTATTATGAAATGTTTCGATATAGAAAATATATAAATATTAAAGTAAAATTTACTTTGAATTCTAACTCCTAGAAATAAACAGTGTTAACTAACTGTTTTGTGTCTATCCTCTCATGAATATGTTCTATTTATGTATCTATCTACCTACTTACCTATACACATATAATATTTAGATGTAATTAGTAATACTACATTACTATTTTAAATATTTTTTTGTACTCAAAAAATATTATGGACATATTTTCCTGTCAATAAACATAGATCTACAATCTAATTTGGAATGGCTGCCTGCTTTTCTATTATATGGCCATGTCATATTTTATTCAAATGATCCTCAAATAAAAGACTTGAAGATTATTATAATTTTTATAATGTACAAGAAACTTCATAAAAGTACAGTATGATAACTATATAGATGATAGATGGATAGATATATAAATAGCTAGATAGATGCATGTCTGAACATCTATTCACTCATCTCCTTAGAACACTTTGTTATGTGTGGAATTTTAGGGTCAAAGTATACACATTTTTTTAAACTAGAGCAGCTTGCATTCATCCATTCATTCATTCATGCAATTATTTTGTTTATAGATGTAGTATTTTATGTAAAAATTACCTACAGTGAAATGTACAAATCCAAAGTGTACAATGCAGAGTTTTGACAAATACACATACCCACATAGCTCATATCTTTACAAAGACATAGAACATTTCCTCACCCCAGAAAGTTCCCACATGTCCCTTCCAAGTCAATCTTACCATACACAATGCAGGCAATAGCTTTTCTTTTTTTACTATAGATTACTTTTGCCTCTTCTAGAACTTTATATAAACAAATCATATTATATGTTCTTTTTGTTCCCAGCTTCTTTCTTTCAGCATAATGTCAGTGAAAGTCATGCTTATTGCTGTGTACATCTGTAGCTTTTCCTTTTCATTATGGCATAGTATGCCATTGTGTGAACAAGTCAAAATTTGCTTATCCATCCTCCTAGTGATGGACATTTGGGATGTTTCCCTGAGATTTTGAAATAGATAATATAAATATTTCTTTTAATTGTAGTATGGCATGTATATGAAGAAAAATTACTCAAATCATCAGGTTTTGAACTTAATATAAATAGTTTCATGCATATTCTTTTGTTTCTGTTTACTTTGCTAAACATAATTACTTGTGAGATTCATCCATGCTGTTGCACAAAGTTGTAGTTTATACATTTTCTTTAGTATTGGTCTTTTGATTTTATTTGCACTTTAATAAAAAAATTTTCCTTTGTGGATATTTGCTACTATGTTCTGCCTTTTAGTACTTTTCAGCAGGTCATATAAACATTCAGCCAATGTTAATAGACATCCTATATAATACCACTTGAAAAGTTCCTGTCTAGTCTTTCTAAAAGAAATACCATCACCCTCATTTTCGTACACAAAACATAGTACACTTTCTTTTATCTGGTACGTTCATAGAAGCCATTCTCTATGATAATTGTAGTTAACCAAGTATTTTAGTTAAAAGAAAGTTACCATGTGTTTAATATGTGAATCATTCATTTTTTAATTTGTATTTTCATTGTGGTAATATACATATAAAATTTAGCATTTTAACCATTTGTCAGTGTACAATTCAGTGACATTAAGTACATTCACATTGTTGTGCAACCATTGTTATCATCCACCTCCAGAACTTCTTTAATCTTCTCAAACTGGAACTCTGTACTTAATAAATAAGAACTCTCCACTCTCTTCTTTCCTCCCAGCCCCTGGCAACCATTATTCTACTTTCTGTCTCTATGAATTTGACTGCTTCAGATACCTCTTATAAGTAGAATCATACAGTATTTGTTCCTTTGTGACTGACATTTCATTTAGCATAATGTCCTCAAGGTTCATCCTATGTTGTAGCATTGCATATTTATGCCATATTTTATCCATTGATGGTCTTTTGGGTTGTTTCCACCTTTTATCTATTTGAACAATGCTGCAATGAACATGGATATACAAATATCTGTTCAAATCCCTGATTTCAGTTCTTCTGGATATATACCCAGAAGTAGAATTGATGTGTCATGTGATAATTCTACTCTTCACTTTTTTGGGAGCCATGATACTCTTTTCCACAGTGGCCGAACCATTTTATATTCCTACCGACAATGAACAAACGTTTCAGTTTCTCCACGTCCTGGCCAACACTTGTTACTTTCTGTTTATGTGTCAGGCAAACCCCTGATAAGTTGGAACTCCCTCTGTTCCCTTTGGTTCAAGAGAGGGAATTGAAAACTGGGCTGCTGCTGCTTCCAAATCAAGACCTTGCAGTACCAGGGAAGGAGTAGGGTAATGGTGAATAAAAATGTCAGGACATTTCATACCATTCGATTTCTGCTTTTTCTTCATTGGGCATTTACTTGGTTGCTATAGATCTTTAATTGTTTTACAGAGTTCCTATAAAGTTACTTTAGCCAGTCTCTAGTTTTGTTTGCTTGTTTCTGTTTTGTTTTCTTTTATTTTGTTTTTAATGTTTCCAAGGGGAGTGGAAGACCTGGAGCTTCCTAGTCCACCATTTGGCTGATGTCATCTCTGAATCATTAATTTTTAGACAGATTCCATCTAAACTTGAAGTTTCACTACATTGATGATGATTTGATTATTCTTTCATTATTCAAAAGATGCTTCTGAATCTTGCTGAACCTGAAAGGCATCACTGTCAACATCAGTCCATTATCAACATCAACAGGCTCCTTGATATGTCAGACTCATTTTAGCCTAATGTCTTCCCTACCATTTTCATGCTTTTAAAGTAACTACAATAAAAACTTTAAGAAAGGATCTACTGTAAGTCATTTGTATCTCTATGTTAATTTAAGATTTTTTCTAATTGTTGAATGCAAGGTTTTTATTCCTTGTTAAAAGAACATCAAATATTGGTGAGTTGGTGAGACAGGCAGATGAAATCACACCATTTAGGTGATTGTCCTCTTTCCTAAATACAAGGTATAGCTACAAACACTCACAACTTACCAGCACTCATATGAGCTGGTTCATGAATTATATGTTTTATCCATGTACAGAAGAAAAGAAAATTATTGATGAAATTATGGCTCTTTGAAAATTGATATTTCTCTCTCGGTCAAGGTCAGGTGAATTACTGTTACAGTTCACATCATTCTACCAAATTCTTCCATATTTTCCAGTATCTATATTCATATAACCAAATAGACTAAATCAATTTGCCACATGAACTGTACCATTTATTAGCATGCCTGCGTTGGAAGTTCACCAACTGGGCCCAGAAATAAGAATGTGCATATAACCTCTCTCCATATTTCACTCAACTCTATTCTAGAAATGACTTCTCCATACGCTATGTTCCTTCCTTCGGCAGGCCTCCAAGGACCTCACAATCTTATGCTATCTCCTAAATTCCATAGAGGATCTCATATGCCCAGCTCTCCAGTTCTATCAGCAGTCTTTCACCAGGGGTAATTTTCCCTAGAAATCAAACAGTACAATAAAAATAAACATACAAATAAGTCATTTAAAATTAATTCAGAGCTATATCTTAAATACAGGTGCCACCTTTATAGTGTTCCTTTCTCAACCTATGGAATATGGCTAGCTAGCCTTTGTACAATCATAGTAATAGAGCTAATGTTCTGGATTAATTCTGAATTTTGGTATACTTGATATGTTCTGAGAGCGTTATGTTGTACCTTATTATTAATCGCACATCTAAAAGTAAAGATTTTTCTGCAAGTTTCCTGGCCAATAGCATAATATTATCTAATTGAGATCCAGTACTCAGCTTGTCCAATCTAAGTATTTCAGGTCTGCTAGAGTGAGTTTTAGTTTGGGCTAAATTACACTATCGATTTAGTAATTTGGTTTTAATTAGTTATATTCACCTAATTGTTTCTAGGTCTGTCATGACACTTTAAAATGGGGCTGTGGAAATTTATTTCACACTTTGAAGGCTTTAGTATGTCTTTTTTTTAAAATTCATCACTTCTACTCTGAAACTTTGTGTAGAAGCTTTAGTCAAATGAGTCTCTTGCAATTGATTTTTACATGCAAGTTTGTTTTAAAGAGTGAGTGCCCTCAACAAATTTCTTTAGCCACCAACATAAAAACTGTCATGTGCTGTAGTACAAGAATAGAGTCATGTCAACTGTGTACAGTGATCCGTTTTCTAGATTTTTAAAAGGCACCTATGATGAGTGTGATGGTTAATATTATGTGTCAACTTAACTGTACCATAGTAAGCTCAGAAGTTTGGTTAGGCATTATTTCTGGATGTATTTGTGAGGGTGTTTCCTGAAGAGATGAGTATTTGAATTTGTAGACTGTTTTGCATTGATCTTCCCTGTGTGGGTGGGGTTGTGCAATCTCTTGAGTGTCTAAATAGAACAAAAAGGGGAAGAACGGGGATTACCTCTTTTCCTGCCTGTGCACTTGAGCTAGAACATTAGTCTTCTTCCTGCCCTTGGACTGGGATTTACACCATTAGCTCTCCAGATTCTCAGGCCTTTGCACTCATATTATAATTACACCACTGGCTTTCCTGGGGTTCCAGCTTACAGATGGCAGATGGCAGATCATGGGACTTCTCAGCCTTCAAAATCATGTGAGCCAATTCCTTGGTAATAAGTCCCTCTCTCTCTCCACACACACACACACACACACACACACACACACACACACTATTGGCTCTGTTTCTTGGGAGAACCCTGAATAATACAATGAGGGAGCAGTATTTCAATTAATTAGCCTTTGCCTCATGTAATAATAATAATAATAATAATTTCTTATCACCAGCACCTTTTTTATTCATCTGTGCAAGATATTGAATATTAAACATATAACATTTAGGTATGATACATAATACAGTTTCATACTGTCCCTGACATTTGCCTTTGCTTTTTTTCATCTACTGGCAGGACCACAAATGCCATGCAATTAAGTTTTCTGCTTCTTTGTGTTCACTCCTGCTAGCCTTGTAACATGATGTGTTTTACTTAAATTCCCAAAATCTATGGTCATAATCTTACCCAGGAAGAATGTTGGAAGACCAAACCATGACGGACAGAAACTAATATTTCTCAAACTGTGTTCTGTGGAAAAGTGTTTAATAAAAAACCAAGTTTGGAAAACACTGATTAAAGTAAAACAGACTTCTATTGTGCAAGACTTGTCAGGGACTTCACTCAGACAGCATGCATTGTGAATTTCTCCAAACTGAATATAGAGTATATCTACTTGCTGTAGATATACACTGCAGCAATGTGTTTCATTGTAGGACACGTGTATACAGTTTGCTTACAAAGCATCTCACAAATGATTGTTCATAATACACTTTAGAAATTCTTGCACAGAAAAATTGAATGCTTTTTTTAGTGGACTGAATGTTTGTGTTCTCCCCAAATTTATATTTTGAAGACCTATCTCCTAATATAATGGTATTGGGAGGTGGGGAGGTGGAGCCTTTGGGAGGTAATTAGGTGTAGATGAAATCCTGAGGGTGGAGCCCCCATGATGGAATTAGTGCCCTTATAAGGAGAGGAAGAGACAGGAGAGGTTCCTCTCTCTACCACATGATAACACAGAGAGAAAGCCACTGTCTGTGAGCCAGAAAGAGAGCCTACACCAGAACCTGACAGTGCTGGTACCCTAATCTCAGACTTGCAGACTCCAGAATGTGAGAAATAAATTTCTGTTGTTCAAGCCACCCAGGCTATGGTATTTTGCTATTTTGTTATGACAGCCTGAACTGACTGAGATAGTGCATTTGAGGGGATTGAGACAAAACTGAATTTTCAGTTCATCTCTGACCCTTACTGGCAGTCTTAACTATCTCTAATTCTGTCACCTCATCTGTAGAGTAGGGACAAAAATATTCACCCTGCAGGATTGTTGTGAGGATTGTATATACATAGCTTATATCAAGCTATCAATAAATGGCAGCCATGATTATGATTATTATTCTTCCCTATTATTATGGGTTTCTCTTACTCAAGGTTTAAAGAGAATTGAAAATCTCAAAATTTATGAATTAGGCTACTCAAACTGGAAAATTCTGGTCAAAAGACCATATCCCTGTGGATCCTTTTGGAGAGGGCAATTACTCAAAATCTGTTGCTGTTAAAGATGGGTCCAGCATAGTTAACCTTAGAGCATCCAGCGTGGTAATAGATCAGCTGTTTAAGTATGATCAACACCTAGTGATAAGCCTAGGTTAGAGCTTGCTCTCCTGAGCTTACTGATTTTCAATTAACATTTGCTGCTTAGCAGGCCCAAGCAGATCATGTGATGTGTTAGATGTATTAAGAAAGCACTCCATTGAGCTCTAACACTCCAAGAAAGTTTCTTGCACTGGACCCCAAGGACCATTTCTGAGCAATAAATATAATTTTTATACTCATAATACCTCCAGAAGGGACTCAATATCCTACTTCTGGTCCTAGTTGAAAATAATGTCATAATCCAACTAACTTTTCTTTTCTTTTTTTTTTTTTTTTTTTTTTTTTTTGCTGGAGAACTGTATTCATGTCTGGTTAGTCATTTTGTTTCATAAGAATTATGGAAAATGTTTTCAGATCTGGATAACTATGCCTCTTTGTCTAATTGCTTTGGTAGGTCTGCCTGACAATTTAGCCTAGTACCTTAACTCTAAGAAATAAATATACCAATGTTAACTTTTTTGGACATTAAATAGAGTGATAAAACCATGATTTAAGCATTTATTCTACAACATACTTTCCTTCTAAAATACCATTTTTTGAAAACCTAGTCTTAAAAGTTAAAAGCATTTGTGCTAGGCATGGTGAGAAAAAAATTTTAATGAGTAAATTCGGCAAGGATTCTGTCTGGAGAACCTGTAACTTACTACTTTCCATGTTTCCATATGTAGGCAACATCGCTATTGAAAGACACAGAGTATATTGTGCCTGATATCTTTATTATGTTTTCCAGATTTACATTTATTCTCTCCTAACGCCTTTTTGGATCACTATTTATATATATATGAAATTTGTGTGTGTGTGTGTGTGTGTGTGTGTGTGTGCGCGCACACGGAGAGAGAGAGAAAGATAGATGATAGATAGATAGATAGATAGATTCATAGCCAGATAGATTCCTGTTTATTATTTTCAATTCATTTCTCCACAGGACAGCCTTTTGCTATGAAGGTAATTAGATTCTCTTAACCGCAAAGTTAATGTGAGAAAATACTACTGATTGGGTCTCCTTTCATTTTTCAGTGGAATAACAATGCTTAGAGGACATTTAGACAAGCGATGATGGGAAAATGTACATGTATTCACAAGAAATTAAAAGTGACTAAATTGAAACATACACTAAATGCCAGTCTGCTCCTCCAAAATATAATAAAGAATTTGGAGATAAATGTATCAAGCTTTTAGAAAAAGTAGAGTGACCAGGAGCTTCATTGTTTATTTCCCAATCAGCAATAGTCTGAGTTCCTTTGAGTACATTTATTGCAGTACACTGCAGTGTTACTTAATTCAACTCCATCTGCCACTTTTTCCCACAAATAAGGTTTTCAAAATTCCATTCTAGACTAGCTATAGTAAATGCTTATTAAGTTCATGGTAGTTGGTATTTATTACATAAAATTATTGAAACTGAGACTCTCATTGTCCCAGCTCATTCTTCAATCTGTAATACCCGTCTTTCTATGGATCAACTTATCCTCATCATTGTACCTTCTATTGGTCCAATCAGCTGAGACCAGGAGTACAGGGTCATGTGATATAAAGCATGCTCAGCAAAAGGCTTCTTCTCGAACAAGAGCTATGGGTGAGGCAGGTTGCCATTAAAGGTGCTGTGGGAAGGCAGGGGCCATACCCCATTTCCTACTCCTCTCTTCAGGATAATTAAGACAACATTAACCAGGAATGAAAGGAATGGTCCCTCTGCTGATGTGTATGGTCCTATAATTCTATGAGGTAGGAATTAGGGAAAGTACAGTAGTCAGTAGTCCCCCCCCTTATCCACTGTTTTGCTTTCCACAGTTTCAGTTACCCATGGTCAACTGTGGTCCAAAAACATTAAATGGAAAATTCCAGAAATAAACAATTCATAAATTTTAAATTGCATGCCATTCTGAGTAGTGTAATGAAATCTTGTGCTATCTAGCCATGTCCTGCCCTTTGTCTGTTATCCCATCTGTTGCTTAGTAGCCATCTAGGTTATCAGATCAACTGTCACAGTACTGCAGTGCTTGTGTTCAAGTAACCCTTATTTTACTTAATAATGGCCCCAAAGTGCAAGAGTAGTGATGCTGGCAATTCGCATATTCTCTTATTGTGCCTAATTTATAAATTAAACTTTATCATAGGTATGTATGTATAGGAAAACATAGTATATATAGAGTTCGGTACTATCGGTAGTTTCAGGCATCCACTGGGGGGCTCTTGGAATGTATCTCCTGTGCATAAGGGGAGACTGCTGTATAAGGAAAATAATACTGAAATATTACATATTTCCTTTTGCTTCTTACATATTTGAAACTGTGCATTATGCTCTTTTAGATTTTTGAAATGACCGAGACTGATTTGACATGTCCGAAAAAACTCTCAGCAAGGGGAACCAGACACTTGGGTAAGAATTCAATGTTTTAACTTTATCCTAACAGTTCTCAATAGTTGATTCAAGTTTTTTGGCTGAGTTGTACTTTAGCATTTTATTCCTATGTTCTACCTTAAAAATAAGAGTGGTATTTCTTAATCTTCAAAGACATCATAAAACAAAACCTCACTGTATCACTTGTTTTTATAAACAAAATTTCAATACAGAATACATACTATAGCCTATGCATGGTCTTGCGAAGCAAGCCAAGATACACTTCAATCCAGGCTCTTTCACTTACTAGCTGTATGAATTTGCTGAGTTGTCTTAAATTTGCTATACCTTCACTCCTGATATGTTCAATGGGAGAAATAATCCAGGGCTCCAGTCGTTGTGGTAGGTATTAAATGAAATAATTGATGTAAAGCACTTAGCATAATACCTGTCTTATTAATAATCACTCAATAAATAACAGTCCACTAGATGACATCTCCAAAGCAGTGAGTATAAGACTATCCACTGAGGTACCAAAGAAAATATTAAACACTGAATTTGTCTATTATTTAAAAATTATGTTTATACATATATAAAATTTTAAATAAATGTAAACATGTAATCATGTCATATACACTGAGTGTGGGGGGCATTTATACGTCTTTCCTTTTTGCTTGCCTCATCCATATCTCTTTCTCTCTATTTCCCCCGGATCATCTCCCTCTCCCCACCACAAGCAAACATGCTCCACGTACCTCATGTTAGAATCCTAGTATACATCTGCATTGCATTTATTCATTAAATCTATTTTAAGTCTTCTCAAGAAAGTATAAAATATATGGGTATAGCATTTTGTGTATATCATATTTAAATAAACAGACAAAAATCAAGAATGCCTTCTTGGATTTTTTCTTTTTAACTCTGTGGAGTCCGCTGCCTACTCTTGGGAGTTCTGTGAGAATGTGAAGGCACTCTTTTATTAAACACTTCATTTGGACCTACTAAAGAGGCAGCTGGCCAGTACAGTAAGTCCCCTACATACGAACCTTCAAGTTGAGAACTTTCAAAGATGTGAACGTGCGTTTCATCTTGCAGCCTGCCCTCCGTCTCCTGTTGCTGACGATCCTTCAGCTCTACCATCTCCCACCTCCTCTCCCTCCTCCAGTCAGTAACTCTTCTTGCCTGTGCACTCGATGCCAGCCCCTGGATGCCAGCTGTGGTACTGTACTACTGTCCTTTTCAAGGTACTGTACTGTAAGATTTAAAATGTTTTCTTTGTTTTTTGTGTTTGTTTGTTTTTTTATGTATTATTTGTGTGAAAAGTATTATAAACCTATTACAGTACAGTACTATATAGTTGATAGTGTTAGTTGAGTACCTAGGCTAACTTTGTGGGACTTATGAACAAATTGGACTTATGAATGCACTCTCAGAATGGAACTTGTTCGTATGTAGGGGACTTACTGTATATTAACCTCAGTCATCTAACCTGCCCAGTTAGAAAGAAGTATGACCACTCTCTGCCTAATGAATCCTCATTCCAGGACCTCACTGGGGTTATTAGGTTGCAGCCTCCTTGGGTACACTTATGGGGTGGCTGCAATACTAATGTACTTTTTCTGCTCAATTCAGTTAGGTGCCTGACAGTTGTGTACAGTGGAGTGAGGGATGCCAAGGAGAGAAAGTGGCACCTCACTGTGTTTTTCCCTGCCCTAACCCTCAAGTGTTCCAATGGCTTCTGTCAAGTCAAGAGGCAAGGCTGCACAATTAGAGGCAAGGAGTCCAATGTGTTAGTGTTAGACCTATTGACAAAAGGGTGCTTATGGTTTCTTTCATTTTAAAATTTTCTATCTTGATAGATTTTCAATGTCTTTATATGTTCCATGATTTCTTTCTTAACAATTTTTGAATTTTTATTTTGAGACAATTGTAGATTCACATGCAATGGTACGAAATACTGCAGAGATTCAGTGTGCACTTTACCCAGTTTCCTCCAATGAAAAACTATAGTAAAGTATCAGGACCAGGATATTGGCATTGATACAGTGACGATTTAGAACCATTCCATCACTACAGTGATACCTACTGTTGCCCTTTTATGGCCACAGCCACTTCCCTCCCAACTCCCACTCCCCTATTTAAATCCCAGAAATCCCTAACTTGTCTATTTCTATAAATTGGCCATTTCAAAAATGTTATATAAATGGAATCATACAGTTTGTAACCTATTGATATTGGCTTTTTTCATTCAACATAATTCCCTCAAGATTTATCCAAGTTGGAGCATGTATCAATAGTATGTTCCTTTTGTATTGCTAAGTCATCATCCATGATATGGATGTACCACAGTTTGTTTAACCTTCCATCTGATGAAGGACATCCATGTTGTTTCCAGACTTTGGCTATTACAAATAGAGCTGCTGTGAACAGTCATGTGCAGAATTTTGTGTGAATATATGTTTTAATTTATCTAGAATAAATGCCCGGGAGTGCAATTTCTTGGTAATATGGTGAGCACATGTTTACTTTTATAAGAAACTGCCAAACTGTGTTTCCAAGTGGCTGCACCATTTTACATTCCCACCATTCTGGCCAGAAATTGGTGGTGTCATTATTTTTTATTTTAGCCATTCTGATAGGTGTGTAGTAGTACCTCTTTGTGATTTTAATTTGCATTTTCCTGATAGCAGTATTATTGAACATCTTTTTAAGTATTTATTTGCCATATGTATATCCTCTTCAATTAAATGTCTAGTCATGTCTTTTGCCCATTTTCTAATTGGATTCTTATTTAACTGTTGAGTTTTGAGTGTTCTTTATGCATTCAAGATTCTAGTTCTTTGTTGAGTATACAGTTTTCAAATGTTTTCTCCCAGTCTGCGGTTTTTCTTTCATTCCTCTTCACAGAGGCTTTCACAGAGTAAAACCTTGTAATTTTGATGAAGTTGAATTTATCAATTTTTCCTTTTATGAATTGTGCTTTTGATGTTAATTCTAAGGATTCTTTGCTTAGCCCTAGGTCTCAAAGATTTTCTTCTATTTTTCTCTAAAAGTTTTATAATTTTACGTTTTAAATTTAAGTCCATGATCCATTTTAAGATAATTGTTGTATAAGGAGTGAGATTTAGGTCAAGATTCATTTCTTACCTATAGATGTCCAATTTCTCCAGCATCGTTTGTTGAAAAAGTCATCCTTCCTCTATTGAATTGTCTTTGTACCTGTCTCAAAACTCAGCTAGGCATATTTGGTGGGTCTATTTCTGGGTTCTTTATTCTGTTCTGTTTGCTAATGTATCTATCACTCTGCTAATACCACACTATCTTGATTATTGTGGATACGTAGATTGATTCCTCCCTCTTTGCTCTTTATTCAAGATTGTTTTAGCTATTCTAGGGACTGTGCCTTTCTATACAAATTTTAGAACAAGCTTATGTCTCCAAAAATACTTTGCTGATATTTTGATAGAAATTGCATTAAAACTACAGATCAACTTCTGGATTATTGACATCTTTACTATGCTGTGTCTTCAAATATATGAATGTATCATGTACCTAGATCTTAACTGATTTCATGCATTAGTATTTTGTCCTTTTTACCATACAGATCCTGTAAAAATTCTGGTAAGTTTATATGCAAATATTTCATTTTATTTGTATGATTTTAAATGGTATTCTGCTCTTGATTTTGGTTTCTGTAATGTTAGTTTTTGGTACATAGAAATGTAACTGATTGCTGAGCATCCTATGACCTTGCTTAATTCAATTATTAGTTCCAAGAATTTCTTCTTGTAGATTACTTGGGATTTTCTACATAGACAATCATTTCATCTGCAAATAGGAACACATTTATTTACTTATTTCCAATTTTTAGGCCTTTTATTTCTTTATCTATCCTTATTAAACTGGGTAGAAATTCTAAAACTACACTGGATTAAAGTGGTAAAACCAGAAACCCTTGCCTTATTCCTTTTCTTAGAGGTAAAGCATCTAGTTTCTCACATTTAAATAGGATGTTTGCTGTAGGCTTTTATAAATGTTCTTTACCAAGTTGAGGAAGTTCTCCTCTATTCTGAGTTTTCTGAGAGTTTTTATGATGAATGGGGGTTGGATTTTGTCAACTGCTTTTTCTGTCAGTTGATATGATTATATGATTTCTTTCATTATACTTGTGACATGTTGGTTTACACTAATTTTCAAATGTTGAACCAGCCTTGCACACCTGGAATAAATCCAACTTGATCATGCAGTCTCTCTTGTTTGGCACTTACAAATTTAGGATTGTAATGCCTTCTTTGTGGATTGATCCTTCTCGCTTTATGTAATGACTCTCTGTCTTTAGTAATTTTCTTCACTCTGAAGTTCACTTTTTCTGATATTAATATGGCTTCTCCTATTTTTTTAATTAATGTTTGCATCATTTTTCTATCTTTTTCTTTCCTTTTACTTTCAATCTGTCAATGTCATATTTGAAGGGAGTTACTTGTAGAAAACATATTTTTGGATCATGTTTGCCTTTTAATCCACTCTGCCAATCTTTGTCTTTTGATTAATGTATTTAGAACATTTATATTTAAGGTAATTATTGATATGTTTGGGCTTAAGTCTGCCACTTATCTGTTTTCTGTCGTTTCCTCTTTTTCTTGTTCCTCTGTTTCTCCTTTCCCACCTTCCCGTGGGTTATTTGAACTTTTTCTCTTTTTTTCTTTTTGTAGGATTCCATCTTCATTTATTTATATTATTTTTGAATATATCAGTTTGTAAAGTTTCTTAGAAGTTACTCTAGGTATTACAATATGCATATGTCATTTATCATAGTATACTGTTATCAATGTTTTACTACCTTGAGTGAAGTATAAAACACCTCACCTCCTTTAAGTTCCCTTTACCTTACCTACTTTTAAATATCATTGTCTTAAGTATTCCCCGTACATACATTGAATTCCACATCAGATAGTGTAATTTTTGCCTCAAACATCAAATTTTATTTAAGAAACTCCTGGGAATTGGGGTAGTCTATTATATAGTATCATATTTGTAGTCATTTTGATATTCTTTCTAAAATTCCAGGTCATCTTTTATGCTTACCAATCTGCCTAGAAAACTTTCTTTAGCCATCCTTCAAGGGTAGGTTTTCTCTACCAACAAATTCTCTTAGTTTTCCTTCATCTGAGAATATCTTTATTTCCCCTTCAGTCCTGAGTTGTTTGTTTTGTTTTGTTTTGTTTTACTGGATATAGAATTTTCAGTCAACATATTTTTTCTTTCATCACTTCCTCTGGCCTCATTTCAGATAAGAAGTCTGCTGTCATTCAATTTGGTTTTCCCCTCCAAGTAATGTGTCACTTCTCTCTGCTTGCTTTGAAAATTTTTTGTTTTCCGTTTTCATAAGTTTAACTATAATGTGCCTTGGTGTGGACTTATTTGAACTTATGCTGTTTGGGTTCACAGTTTCTTGAATCTATAGGTGTACATATTTCACTATTTCTTGGGGAACAGAACTACCCTGTTTCCCAGTCCCTTGCTCTTTGCTGCTGGGTGGGTGTGGAGGTTCAGCTCCCCGCTGATGCCAGAGGTGAGGGGAGTGTTCAGTCTCACTGATGTTGGGAGATGGAAGCTCAGCTCCTCACTGAGCCCTGCTGACACTAGTGAAGTGGAGGGGGGTGGGTGAAGCAGAGTGGTAATTAGCTTCTCATCGAATCATCTCATTAGGTCTCCGAATTTGTGGGTGCGGGTGGAGGCACAGCTCAACCCGGGACCACACTGACACTACCGCTGCAGGGGAATCAAGGTATATAGCACCTGCTTCTGCCATACTGAGAATGGAAGATCAGCTTCCCACTTGGCCGCACTGAAACAGTGGGGGTGGGGAGAGGTGGGGTGGTTTTTCTCTTGGCGTTTGGCTGAAATAGGGTGAGTATTGAGAGAAAGGTTTTCTGTTGTTTGGCCTCCTTTCTCCAGATCCTTTGCCTAGAGGGGACAAGCTTTTCTTGGAGCTCTTATTTTCTGAGCCTATTGAAGGTTCCTTGTTGGAGCTTCTGCAGTTCCTTGTCTGGAATATATGGGACACAATAAGGAAACTCAGGGAACTCACCACCCTGTCTTTCCTCAAATTCTGAGATCCTTAGTCCTTCCAACTTCTTTCCATCTTTCAGAGACTTCCTTTACTTGTTTCCTGTGCTATGTTTGAGAGCTTTTTAGTTCTAAGAGTTGAGGGCCTGCAAGGAATAGGGGTGTTCTCTCTTTGCCAGAACTGAAAGTCTTCCTTCCTGTATCTCCATGATGTTTTGCACAGTTACAATACTCATCCTCCACTACTGCAGACATAAGGGCATTGCATTATGACTTGGGAGTGATAGTAAGTGATTAAGGGATTACCACTCTACTGTCTGTGCTACCACTTTCCCCAGAGCATACAAAGCCCTCTCCTTGTTCTTGTGAGGTATGGGTAATGAGTATTATCTTCTCACATGAAACATAGGAGGAAGATATAGCACATGCCTTTGTTTTTCTAAACCAAATTGCATTTGAATCCAAACTGCATACACCTGGCTGGTAGAAAGTCCAACATCAGTAATTTCCAGGATTCTTTCCCCTTTCCATGAGATAGTATTAGATTTCAATGCATACTTGGTCCCAGGAAAAAAGAGATGGATGTAGTCTTTAGCTTTTGTTTGCTATGGATACCCCCATTGTTCATTCTATGACACGATGACATCAGATGACCTACACTGGTCCTTGTTAATCTGTCTGGCTGTTGTGCCAGAAGAGCTATAGAACTTCCCCTTTCAGCAAGCCTTGCCACTGATCATAGGCTGAATCCTAGAATCTTTCACAGCTGCTCTTAGCATCTTTACCCATGGCGTCCAACTTCACAAATGTCCACAGCCGTGTCCCACCATTTTTGGTGATGCAAAGAAATAAGGCTTAAATCTCTATCACTAGCAGAACCTTTCACTCAATCCCTGACATATCCCTAATCTCTGAGAAGTGGATAAGAGCATGGAATATGGATTCAGACTACCTGGGTTCAAATCCTGCATCCATCACTTACTACTTCATTGACTTTAGACAAAATTATAACTCTCCAAGCCTTGTTTTACCTCATCTACAAAATAGTAGCTACCCTATTATAATAGTGGATTAAACAAGATAATATTTGTAAAATTGCTGCAACGATGCTTGCTAGTATAATAATATAAGTAAAGATGTAAGCTTATATAGTAAAAGTTCTATATACTTACTAGGTACAATTTCTCTGCCTAGGCCATGCTGCTTTGGCATCGAGCTGATCATAGCCTCTTTAATTGCTAAGGCTTTCACAATATTCGCCTGGATAGGGGTCCATTTTCAGGGTAACCCTGAAGTACACCAAAGATGTTACTCTCCTACCTGCAATACACCCTGCCCTGAGCTGGGTGAGAAGAGCCTAGATCAGTGCTTCTCAAAGAGTGGTCCCCAACCATCTGCATCAACTCTTTAGGGATACAGCCAAGGTACATGTATATTTATTAAGCTGTCCCTGTCATTTTAATATACACTAAAGTTTGCGAACCACTTCTCTACACTCTCTGTGCCATTTCACACATCGTTGCCTCTTTCTGCACTGTCCATGCCCCCCACCCCAACTTGTGGGAGCAAAATGCAGCTGTCTCCATGAAGCCGTCCCTAATTTCATTTTCATCACCACCAGCCCATGCAACCGTCTTCTGTTGCTATGAGATGAATGATATGGGGAAGAATCAGAACTGGATGGCAGGGGAGTGTTGGGGAACACTGGAATGCAGCACCGGGACTAGAGTGGTGGAAATTACCCATGGCTTGTACTTGGAATTTGTGCAATTTGAGGTGACATTGCAAAAAGGGTGAGGGAAGCAGGAAGAAAAATCAGCGAACAGGGCAGGGGAAGGGAGGTGGAAGCAGCAACAAAGCAGCTCCCATGGGCTCCCCTGATTGGTCAGAAAAGTAAATGCATTTTCCCATGCATCCACCCACCAAGCATCATGTATATTTCCGTTAGGAGGAGGGGTGTGTGTGCAGAATGGGTATCAACCACCAGCCTCATAGCGCCACGTTATCACTGTGTAACTGATAATGCCTGGCTACGAGCCTGCCACTGGACTGGCTGTCCTGACACAGCAGAACAAAGTATGAAACACCCACTTCCGGAGACTAAGCCCTCCCTCTGAACGCTTATACTTGTTCATCATTTGTCCTTGTGGTTGCCTCCTTCTGGAAGGTTCTTTATCTCCATGTCTGCTTGTGAAAGTCTTGCCAATCCCTCAGGACCTCTCCCTAAAGCCCCGGGGGACTATGCCCAAGCACCTGAGACTCTGGGACTGAGAGTTGAGGACAGCGCCTAGGAACAGGGAGGAAGCTGCCCCTCCCCTTGACTCTTCCTCTCCACCTTCTTAGGGCTCTGAGTTACAATAGAAGCGAACAAGTCCAAGGAACACCCCTTCTCCCATGTCTGCTCAGCCTGCCATGTTCTCAAGGCAGTACCTGATCAAAGTGTCCCAGACATCTCCCTGACCAGAGTGTGGGGACCCGGGGATCTGCATTCGGAAGACATCCTTCAGGCCACTGCACTGCTGGAGCTCAGAGACCTGAATTTGAGGAGAAAAAAATATATGTACATCTATTTGGTTGAAACTGTTTAGGTTAAAGCAGAAGGGCTGCCCGGCTGCTGTCCTAAGAGTGGCAAAATATCCCGAGTCATTTAGTGGGGATTGAGGTCAGGAGTACGTGGCCAGCTCGGGGTCCTGGAACGAGGCACCCAGCACATCCCAGGCCCAACAAATCCATCCCCGCAGCCGGCGTGTCCTCCCTCCCACCAGCTCCCCTCCCGCCCCGCCCGCCGCCTCCGCCCCCTCACACTCGCGCCCCGCGTCGTCCTCGTCCCACACCGACTTCGCTCCCGCCGCGCCGCCGGCCGCGCTTCCCGCCCTCGCTTCGATTCGCGCCGCCGCCGCCCTCGCCGCCGCGCGCCGACCGCGCTCCGCTCCCCACGGCCGCCTCTCCTCGCCCGGTCCGGCCGCCCTCGCCTCAGTCGCCGCCGCCGCCGCCGCCGCCGCGGCCGAGACTCGGTCGGCTCCGCGCCCCGCGGCCGCCCCGGTGCCCCGTCGCCGCCGCCGCCGCTCGCCCGCCGCCCACCATGGCCCTGAGGCAAACAGGTAGCAGGAAGCGGAAAGCGCCGGCGCTCGAGGCGGCCGCCGCGGGCTCGTTGTCGATGGGCTCGGCGGCGGCGGACGGGCACGGGCCGTTGCCTCCCAAGAAGCCCAAGCGGCCGGCGGCGCGGCGCTCGCTGCTGCACTACCTGAAGGGACGTGAGGTGGGCGCGCGGGGCCGCGCCGGGCTCCCGGGCTTCGAGGGCGAGCTACGCGGCTACGCGGTGCAGAAGCTGCCCGAGCTGCTGAGGGAGCGCGAGCTGGCGCTGGGCACCCTCAACAAGGTGTTCGCGTCGCAGTGGCTGAACGCCAGGCAGGTGGTGTGCGGCACCAAGTGCAACACGCTCTTCGTGGTGGACGTGCATTCGGGCCAGATCACGCGCATCCCCCTGATGCGGGACCGCTGGCCCGGGTCGGCCCGCGCCCAGCCGAGCTGCGGCATCCACGCCATCCAGCTGAATCCCTCCAAGACGCTCCTGGCCACCGGGGGCGAGAACCCCAACAGCCTGGCCGTCTACCAGCTGCCCACGCTGGACCCCGTGTGCCTGGGCGACCGCCACGGCCACAAGGACTGGATCTTCGCCATCGCTTGGATGAGCGACACGGTGGCCGTGAGCGGCTCCCGCGACGGCACCGTGGCGCTCTGGAGGATGGATCCCGACATGTTCCAGGGCAGCATCGCCTGGCACAACGACGCGGGCCTCCCCGTGTATGCGCACATCCGTCCCAGGGACGTGGAGACCATCCCCAGGGCCAGCACCAACCCCAGTAACCGCAAGGTGCGGGCCCTGGCCTTCAGTGGCAAGAACCAGGAGCTGGGAGCCGTGTCCCTGGACGGCTACTTCCACCTGTGGAAAGCCCGGAGCAACCTGTCCAGGCTGCTGTCCATCAGGCTGCCCTACTGCCGAGAGAACGTGTGCCTGACCTACTGCGATGAGTTGTCCCTGTACGCGGTGGGCTCCCAGTCCCACGTCTCCTTCCTGGATCTGCGCCAGGGCCACCAGAACATCCGTCCGCTGTGCTCCCGAGAGGGCGGCACGGGTGTGCGCTCCCTGAGCTTCTACGAGCACATCGTCACCGTGGGCACGGGCCACGGCTCCCTGCTCTTCTATGACATCCGCGCGCAGAAGTTCCTGGAGGAGAGGGCCTCGGCCAGCCCGCACTGCTCTCCGGGGCCTGCAGGGAGGAAGCTCAAGCTCACCTGTGGCAGAGGCTGGCTCAACCACGATGACCTGTGGGTGAACTACTTCGGTGGCATCGGCGAGTTCCCCAACGCGCTCTACACTCACTGCTACAACTGGCCCGAGATGAAGCTCTTCGTCGCTGGGGGGCCTCTCCCTTCCGGCCTCCATGGGAACTATGCAGGCCTCTGGAGCTAAGGATGGCCTCCGTGTCCTCAAAGTGCCCAGATACACCTTCCAGTCCCCTCTCGCTTTCCTCCTTCACTCTGTGTTTGTGCTTTTACTCTGTGTGGCTTTTATCTTCCAGGTGGAAAGGGTCCAACTTACCTCTGCTCAGTGTGTTAGGCCAAGAGAGAGAAAGAGAGAGGGCGGGCTAGAGAGTGAGGTGTCCTTCAGGCAGTCAAAACTTTGCTTTAATACTTTTCTACACCTGTCCAACACTATTGTTTTGAATTATACAAAAATTTTGGACTAATTCTTAGATCTGTTCACTCTGAGTCATTTACATATTCTCTCTCTTGAAGGCCAGGCAGTCATGGTTTTACAATTATGTGTATTTTCTTTTTCTTTTATTATTTTTTTGTTACTGGTATTACGATGATGCTGTTTTGGTTATTTTTCATTGCAGATAGATGGTATATTAAGAACACTCTTAAAAACAGTTTGTACATCTGTTCTGGAAAGCTAGCTGTCGTTTTATAGCATTGTTCCCGTGGGAGGATACATTCCAAGTTCTAGATTACCGGCTTTTGGAAGCATTCCATTTGCAAATTGTAGTCTTAATGTTTGTAGTTTGTACGTTGTTGGTGCTAAACACGCTTTTTAAAAACTTCATTCACTTTGAAAAAATAGTTGTTATACAGTCGTGTTTTTTGTACCAGAATCTCATTTGGTCAGAACACTTTCGGAACGCAGGGGTTCTGCTGATTGAATGTTCAGAGTTAATCTGAAAACCTAATCAATCTTTTTCTCCTTAAACCCTTATTTAAGTTTTCCTGACCTGTTGTTTAATAGATAAGTGAATATGCATTTTTTCACTTCCTGCCTTAGTACTATTAAGACCTGTGAGTATATTTGAATGTTTGTAAGGAACTTGCAGAGTTTCAGTGCCATCATTCAAAACAGGGATTCCAAGCATGAAAATGTGGAATGTATTGCAGGCTGGGCAGAATGTATACTGATGCAGGGTATAGACTGGATATTTTTGCTGTTGCTGTTTTCAATACCAAATATTATATTTGAACATACTTAAATTTTCTAATTCTCCTTAACAGTTAAAGTCACAGGAAAAAACTGCAAAAAAGGAAAATGAGCCCGTCCCAACTCCTTCTGAAAAAGATTCTTCATTTGTAAAGTCCAATTTATTAAGATTTAATTTTGTCAATTTCAAAGATTCTTACCTAAAGTAGAATAAATATATTGTTAAAAAGTAGTGATGTTATGACCCTCAATATAATAATATACGATTATCAAGGACACAGGAAGTTTATCTCAAGAAGATGGGGCAGAAAATAAAAGTAAATGGGATTAGGTTGAAGAAAAGTATCGATACTTTGGAGCATAGACAAATACACAGCACGGATTGTTAGGAAAACAGGTTGTACTTCTCCATATGTGAGAATGTTGGAAGTGAGAAGGGAGACTGGCCCTTCCTTACAACTGGCCAGGTTGTGCTGATCTTGCATTAGTATCGTGGCATGTCTGTTTTTCCTTAAATGTTTTGGCACTCAGATGCTGGCTTGGTGTCCACTACATGCTGTTCATTTGCAAATCTGAACCAACTGAGTAATATACTGAGTGGTACTAAAAGGGAGTTAAGAAATACAGGAAAAAAAGCAGTTTTTGTTTACAGAGATTGTTTTAACAGGTTTATATAGTTGTTGTTCTATAGCAGTAAAATGTATTTGTGTGCATGTATGTGTCTCCAACTCAGTTTTAAGTGTCTTAAGAGCAGAGAATGTAAGTGTCATCTTTATATTCTCACATTTCTCCACTAATGCCTAGCATATAGGCAATCAGTAAATATTTACTGAATGAATGTATTTGCCTCCGGAGACCTAAAGTTCAAGGCTATGAAAAGATAAGTAAATGCATAAATAAGAGTAAAAATTGTACTCTTAAATAGTATGGAATATTGTTGTTTTCCTGCCTTTTTACCATAAAATTTGCCCTAATTCATTTCTAGGTCAGGCCATGGTGCTTATCCATTCATAAACTTCCATATGTGATACCAGAAGATAAAGGAAAATGTATACATTTTAGATGGCACTGGAATTTAGTATTTCCACCTGCAAATACTTAAATTTGAAGATTCCTTTAAAATATTTTGTTTCTTACAAAATTAGTTTTGAAAGATCTTTTTTGTAGGCAGTTTCTCTTTTTACTTTGTGTGTGTGTGTGTGTGTGTGTGTGTGTGTATTTGCTGAAAACTTTTTCAAACATTACCCAAGAACGTCACCAAAGTATTCACTGCCTGTCTTCTTGTAGGTTATAGGGTATTTTTATGGTACTTTGTCATCGTTTGGGGACATTGGGAGAACATTTTCAGAGGAAATGACGCTTTCTATGTGACGTATTTTCAAGAAATAGAAGGAACATCTCTACCCTGATTTGTTCTCTGGCTTAGCCCTTAACTTCATCACTGACTCACTGTTAACTTGCTTATAATTTAGGGTGTATCTCCTTGATGCCAAATCACATGGCTAGCCTTTTAAAAAACTAGATAGCCTAACTCTGTACGTATTTATATTAGTAGAAGTTTAATTCTTTTGAAATATTTTCTAGTTCTGGGTCAAAGTGATCTACAGAAGTACAATTAATTGTGTAACCTGTGAGTATGAAATAATTGAAAATGTAATTGTAATTGAAAAAGTAACCATGCCAGCATTTCAAGGAACCCATGCATATAGTTCACTTAAAATAAACAATGGAATACATGTCTCTAAGTACAAATTACCTATCACTGTTGCCTGAAAAACGTTAGTTACTTATAACAATGCATAAAAAAGATTAATTCCATTTATCCCTGACTACATATTCATATATTCCTCCCCAAGTTTTTTCTTCCCCTTTACTATATGGATGAGATAATTTCTAAATTTTCTCTAAAGGGGGGAGAAAGAATTTACTAATCAAGGATATCCACTGAAATAAATTGAGATGACTACTTTGGAAAAAATTTATCTGTTAAATATACTCTAGCATTAATGATAAACAGTGTTGAATTCTCCAGAGGTTGATTTTTATCCAACTGTACTCCGTGTTGAACAAGTTGTCAAAAATTTTCCATTAATTGCTAATTTAGAGTGATTTTAGAAAGCAATTCACAAAGCCCTCCCGAATGTTTTACTGACAGCTGCCTAATCTCTGCAACTCTTGGGTAACCCAGCTACATTAAACATGTCACTATATGAGCTGCTCAGGGATGCAGTTCAGTGAGAACGACATGTACTAAAGTCAAAGAAAGGCTGCATAGGCCATAGGTGTTTGCTTTAAGGGGTGTTATTTTAAGAGCTGCTGAAAGGGCTGTCTAAAAGTATTTCCCACTACTGGCCTGCTGCAAACCCAGGAACATCTATCATCGGAGTGTGGTATCATCGAAAGGGCAGTGTGGCCACAGGACGTTGCCATGCCCCTCAAGTCTCAGCTCAGACCTACTGAAACAGAATTTCCTTGTAAAAGCAGCATTTTATTTGAGTGTTTTAAAATTAATCCATTCAGACACAAAAATGAGACGGCAACAATGAAACAGGACATCTGCCATAAAGTTTTATGATGTAGCAAAGGCAAAAGATACCTAATTCATTAATTATAAAAATTCACTAATGACAAGAAAAAGTAAATATTGTATTAAGGGTGTATAGTATGTTCAAGGAGAATATGGAGAGAGTAACAATTAAGTCTGCTAGAAAGGTCATTGAGAGCTCCCAGAAGAGTCAATACTTGAGCTGGGTCTGGCAAGTAAAATAAGAGTGGGCAGAGTTAAGATTGGTTTGAAAGTACATTGTGAGTGCCTGGCATGTATGAGCACGGACATGCATACATACAGGACTGTTACAATTTGACCTTGTGAAATTTGAAGTGCCTGTGGGATTTCTAGATAGAAATGTCTGGTTGGTAGTTAGAAATATGATTCTGAAGCTCATAAGAGAAGTTAGGACTAGAGCTACAGATGTGGGAATCATCGCTATAGAAATGGTACTTGGGAGAGGCTGGGAGGGGTGTACTATCTCAGAAGCAAGGTCTTCTGGTTCTCATTCCAAAACCCACCTATATTTAATAGGTCTGCATATATATATATATATATACACATATGCATTACTATATGTCTGGCACATAGTAGGAAATTAATGACTTGTAGGTGGATGACCAAATGACTGTTTAGTGAATATTAAACACTACTTAGTGGCCACCCAAAAGTAATATTTCATCTTTTCATTTGGTAATGATCAACTTTTATTATAAATTTTCCTAATGAATCACATTAACCAAAAGAAGATCAGGGAAATCTACCAAATGTTGCTGTTGTAAATAAAGAAAAATCTATATTTCGGTTAGATGTTTTTGTATCCTTTGTAGAATGTAGGTCATTCTGCAGTTGGGCAAGGAGAAAGCTAAGTATTGATGATAATTTCCTTACAAATGAATTTTTTGTTTTTCCGTTTTGGAGGTACAGTTCACTGAAGCAAACACGTTGATGATGTCAATGAGAGTAATGGTGCTATTTTCACCCTTTCTAATGCCATTATCGTGCCATTCTCTGTTTCCACCTAAGGCATTAATGTTTCATGTTGATTAAATTTTAACATCTAAATTGCCCTTTTACGTTACACACAAATGATAAACTTGAATGTTCCAGTCAGAGGGCAGCAACTTTAGTTTCCTCTAGGCTCCTAGTTAATTCATCAAATAACATCCCCCAGCACCTGAGATATGGCTCATTTTTGTTCCTCCTACCTTACTAACCCAGAGATATAGGGTTGAGTGTGTTTTTTGTTTTTGAATTATGCCATATATGACTAAAACTAGATGCCGTTTTACACAATAGATGCATTCTTGGACATTTGTACATAAAGCACATTTTTGAAAATGGAATCATATATTCCCTCATTGATTTACATTATAATTTTAGAAGTGTCATCTTTATTATGGATTGATTTCCAATGGACAGTGGTTTCTAACACGTTGCCACTGCCTCCACCTCTTGAGACAAGTACTTTAGTCTTCACATATAAGCTAAGTGATGTAATGGAATCCCTTATTTCAAAGAATATTAAAGGATACTTTCAGAATGTGATAAATTAAACCCTATTTCATTTGTGTAGAAAATGGGATTTCTTAAAAAGGACATCCTGTAATATGATTTGCTCTGTATATATTTATCACAAGCCAGAGCAAATTCTACCTTATCCTCATATGTCGTGTGTAAAGAGCTCTCTTCTTTCTTTCTCTCTGGTCTTTCTTTATGAATATTGCCCTAAGCAAAGGTGTTTGGCTTATGGATGCTCCCAAGGGATGATAAATAATGCTTTGTTTTTCCTCACTAATTTAACCTTTTAAAAACTTGGGGTATTTGAATCAGTTTTTAAAAAGATGGTTTCAGCATAACCATGCTAGACGAACCGTGGCTCCAGAAATAATAAGAATGTAAAATGTTTCCTTAGTTGCCTTCTTAAAGATCGGGGACTTTTTTTAATTTAAATTTTTTTTCCATCGTGGTAAAACACACACACACAATTTACCATCTTACGCATTTTTAAGTGTACAGTTCAGTAGTGTTAAGTATATTCATGCTGTGGAACGAATCTCCATAACTGTCATCTCACAAAACTGAAACGCTACACACATTTAACAAGAATTTTCCATTCCTCCCTCCCCATCAGCCCCTGGCAACCACCATTCTACTTTCCTTGAGTTTGACTACTCTAGGTGCCTCATATAAATAGAATCATACAATATTTATCTTTTTTTAACTAGGTTAATTCACTTAGTATAAGCTCCTCAAGGTTCATTCGTGTTGTATCATGTCAAAACTTCTTCCTTTTAAATACTGGATAGTATTCCATTGTCTGTATATACGACATTTTTTATCCATCCATCTGTTGAGGGACACTTGGGTTGCTTTTACCTCTTAGCTATTGTGAATAATGCTGCTATGAACATATGTGTGCAATTATCTCTTCCAGACTCTGCTTTCAATTATTTTGGATATATACCCATAAATGCAAATGCTGAACCTCATGGTAATTCTGTTTTTGATTTCTGTTTTCCATAGTGGCTATACCATTTTACATTCCCACCAACAGTACACAAGTGTTCCGATTTCTCTATCTTCAACAACATTTGTTATTTTCTGTTTTTTTGACAGTGACATCCTCATGGGCTATGAGGTGTCAGGGGCTGTTTTTAAACTTGTTTCAATTTATAATTGATTGATACAAACATTCCAGCCCAATCCTTAAGTATTAATAGTACACAACATGTGGAACAGAACATATACCTATGATTACTGTGGGGAGAAATCATGATGATTTAAGTATGGGCAAGGAAGTTTTGAAATATAGCAAACATATAGAAAATCTGTTTTCTTTATATGTTTTTCTTTAAAAGGTACCAAGTTGGATAACTTGAAAATTAGAGTTTGAACTATCATTTTTTAAAAATTCTCAATATATTTAACCTCTTATTTATTTATTTGAACACATCTAGTGTTCCTAACTAGATGTAAGGAAAAAGTTATATCTTAAATGCTATCCTTGTTGTATTTTGAGGGGAAATACCTATAGTAAAAAATTAATTTTAGAAATAACTAGTAATTATATTCTGCCCAAGGATATGTTTCTTACAATTGACCTTAGCCTGAAGTTTCTTAGGAGTGTCTTGGGAAATAAAGTGAGTTATAAATAGAGGATATGTCACTTTCAGTGGCAGTTGATGGAATAAAACATCATAGAAAGTTTCAGCACCTGAAACTAATTTTAAACTCAGTGTTAGAGTGTGCTGCTAGAAAAATCTGTTTTAAATAATAGATGAAACAAACTACCTCTTGCTATCCAGTCTGTTTTACAGGTCAGATTACATAACCAACAAGAAGCTATTTAACCTCTCAGTAAATAACTGAATATTTCAGAAAGGAACTATTCTAAATTAGCCATGTTAAAAATCTGTGTATCTGGAAAGATCTAGTCTCATTCTAGACCCTTAAAATTTTTGGTGTGTTTATAATCAGAAAAAAAAAATACAGGAATGTATAAAGGTGGGATGCCAAGAAATTTTTAATCTCTTTGATTTACCATCTACATTTACAAATTTTGCAACATTTTATAATGGCTAGCATTTTTTTCCTGTTTTAAAGATCTCTTTGAAGCCAATTATGAATGAAGTGCTAAATCCCCAAATTTTATATTTTTATTACACTTTACTGTCATTAGAGATTTACTTATATATTTCTAATATTGTAAGCATCTTGCAAGACCATGTTTTTTTGAATTTTTACTCAATAAAGTGCATGGCATAATAAATGCCTACTACATTTTGAACAAATTGATTTTCTGATTTTTTAAGTAAAAATGAGATTTATTTGGCTTTCTTGATGGTTAGGAGCATCTCACTTCATTGTAAATGAGAACTGTAACATCTGTATATATATATATATATATATATATATATATATATAATGGAATTGGATATTTTTCATATACACTCTTCTAGATATTTTCATTAACATTCTTTTTACCTTCAAGAGTTGGTATATTGGATTAAGAGAGGGGATTCTCCTTAGTATATTCTAATTTATGGGTGCTAGTAACATGTTGTTTGCTCCAAGCATTCCAGAAGTTCACACACATCTCCACTCACCTTTAGTAATATTAGTTCAGTCAAATTTGATATTTGCTGTGTTAATTTCCCAATTTGTTGTTCAGCATCATATTGTGTAAAATACTGAGAGTAGCACTGATACCCTGGCTTAAAAAGATGCTTTGATTTTTCCGCTTTTATTGGCCCATTTTTGAGAAAATGTTGATTAGAAGTAACCCAGAGAACTATCATTCCATTGAGTTTGACCCTTTATAAATGCATGCTCGCATTCTGCAGAAAGTAGTTGCTATGGTTTGTTGTTTTGTTTTGGTTTTGGTTTAAATATGAGACAAACATGAAGTGACTGAATCCCCAGAAGAAAAATCTATTTTAAACCCAAACTAGTATGGCAATTGGGAAAGTGGTATTTTCACGAGCAACACTTGGGTTTGGTATTTCTACAAATTTAAAAACATTATGGGGAACTCCCTGGTGGTCCAGTGGTTAGGACTCCATGCTCTCACTGCTGAGGGCCCGGGTTCAATCCCATGTCCGGGAACTAAGATCCCACAAGCCGCGTGGCCCAGCAAATGAATGAATGAATGAATGATTGAATGCATAAATAAATAAATAAATAAAAACATTATGAATCATTGTACCAGATCCTACCAGGTGATCAGTTTATTCCTTGAGTATTAGTTGTAACTGCTTTGAAATAAATGAGATCTTGTTTTGATTCAAGGCTCTAAATAGTATCTCAGTGGCAAGTTTGGGAAATGTTGGCTTAGATTAAGATTATCTTCAAGACTCTTCTATGTAGTGCAGCCACTACTAATCCATTTACAAATGTCCATACATTCATATAGCATCTCATCTCTCAAATTTCTATCATCACTCACTATGACATCACTCAGGCTTTGAGATATGGCTTTACATAGGAATTCTCTGGGTATTTTTGTCGACCATGCTACAATGCATCACCAAACATCTGACATCTAGGAGTGACTTACTCCCCCAAGTGAACTGAAAACATTTTTTCATATCCCACAACTCAGCATTAAATAGCCCCCATTGTGTAACTATTATCTACTAGGTTTGTTTTATATTAGCTATTAAATAAAGGTGTTATTCACTGTTCTATGTCAGTTGTACTTTCAACATCTTCCTGGAATCATATTTTCAAAAAAATAAGTTGACATTTTTTAATGAGATGTAGAGTTATTAAAATTGTAAAGCCCATTTGTTAATGGGAGCCGGAAGTTAGTGTAAAATAAGAATGCTTATGTATGTAACTGTATTTAGACTTGAAATGATTATGTAAAACTTTTTTTTGGTCTTTATGTTGATCTTTATTTAGCCTGTCCAAAGTGGACATATTTTATAAACTATTAAAGGTATAAGAGTTGAATTCATATAGAAAATATTTACGTACTCAACAGGGCAACAAAAATGATATAGCACTTTACTGCTAAACTAGTTCTCTTCTCAACAACCTCAAAATTCAAAAGATGAGGACTGTAGCAAGAAAATAACAGTTGAAAAAGGAAGGATCATTCAAAGAGCAAATATTATGATCATATCTAAGTAAAAAATTATTAAAATAATTTATTGAAGTATACTTTTGAAACATAAAATACCGGTCATGGTCCCATGGATTTGGAGATATAGAAAACTTGCTAAAACATGGTAGTAATTAAAAATGTTTCTCATTTTCCAGCAGGTCATTGCTAGTCATGGCTTTTTTCCCAGACATTCCTTCTTTGTATGTGTCTTTAGTTTCTCTTAAGAGGGTAAATGAGGATGATTTTTTAAGTATCTTTAAAAAACATGCCTCAGGCAAATATACAAACTGCATTTTATTTCTCTCTGTTTTATTTTTTGCAAATATCTTTAAAATATTGTCTGTGATCCTATCAGATGAGAAACTTACTTGTTCCCTGTGTGTCTTTAACTGTAAATGGAAATAAAAGCCACAATAAATTTTCAATCACTCATATTTTCCTACAAGTTAGAAGTAAAAATGGATGGAGAAAATGGAGTTTAAGTTTGGTCAGTCTTTGGACACTTGCTTCCTTTGCAGAGGTCAGCATATCTTCAAATATGGTCCTGGAACTAGCTGCACTAAATTTATCCAAGATCTTACCAAACTAAACCAAACCAGAGAAAATGCAGATTCCTGGCTGGGCCCAGAGTCCTCATTTACACAATGGTTGTCAGAGGATGCCGTTTAAAATTTGAGAAGAACTGCTTTTAGCTGTTGAGTTTTCAATTATCTGGTCTCTCTCAGAGCTCACTTTGCTCATTGCTTTTTAACCTGAGCAAATTGCATGGAAGAAAGCCAGGTATGATTTAAATGCTTAACTTCATCTGAGACTCAGGCTTTGGCTGTGATGTTCTTATTCCTACTTGCTAGTGAGCAGTCTAGGGAATTTTTCTCAGCTAAAGTTGCTTATGCATCCTCAGAACCTTGAAAAGTACATGGAACATAGTATATGTTCAATTAATTTTAACTGAAAGAATAAGAAAACTCAGCATTTAAATAATAAATTTCATCTAAAATATAATGTAATGTGGCTCCATCACACTGTATATTTCACTTCACTTACAAATGTTATTTGATTGGATGAGTATCAATTTTTATTCAATAATGTAAAATCTTAGCATCTCACATATATTTCTCTTTATGTGTATCAGGATTGATTTATAAAATGCTCTGCTATACATTTACACTTAGGGAGGTTTTAAAAAATGTTTGCTTTATTTTCTTTGCATTTGAATTTCTTAAGGCAATTATGCTTCATTTAAAAGCCAGTTTTACATTTTAGGAGCTGTATAAAATTTTACACATTTATTTCTATCATCCCACGATACTCATTTTAAAATGTATATCTCCAGAAGCATAATAGGCCCCTTGCACTTAGAAAAGCATCTGAACTTTGAAGAATGCTTTAGAAAAATTCTCCAACCCCTTTATACCTAGCAGTGGAGTAAGAGTGTGTTCCCATAAGTAGTACTTCATGATTGACAAATTGGTATGCATTGACCTTTTATCTTCTTAACATGCTTCAAAGTCTATGGCTGGGATATATGACAACAGAAGGATTATTTTCAATATGGGGTACCTGTTTTATGCTGTTTTTTTAGAATCATCTCACAAATTTATATTTTCCTTTAGTACCTTAAATACGGTACTAAAAATGGGTTTTTTACTGAAATATAACACAGAAAATTGTTCACAAATCACAAGTCATAGCTCAAAGAATTCTCACAAATTCAATGCATCGTGATAACCAACCAACAACCAGTTCAGCAAGCAGAACAATACAGGCACATCGATACCCCCCCATGCCTCCTCCCAGTCACTACCTCCTTCCTGTTACCAAAAGGGACTGTGATGATGGCTTCTAACACCACCAGTTTTACCTGTTTTGAACTTGATAAAAATGGGATAGTGTGTGCTCTTTTTTGTCTGGCTTCTTTCACTCAGTGATATGTCCTTGAGGTCTTGAATTTTATCAAATGTTACTGTCTGAATCTATTTTGAAATAATCATGTAATTCTGTTTTATTCTGTTAGTATTTTACATTACATGAAATTATTTATTTTTTAGTACTAAACCAATTTTCCTTTCCTGAAATAATCCCCTCTTGGTCCTTTTGCATTATCTTTCCATATGTTACTGGTTTGGATTTATTACTATTTTAGTTATAATAGCTATGTTATCGAGAGATAAAAGTCAGTAATATTTTTGTTATTATTATTATCAGTTTGGGTATCAAGTCATGCTAGCCTCATAAAAGTGAGGGAGTTGTTCCTTTTTTCCTATTCTCTGGGAGACACTGGGTACATTTGTTTAAGTACTTGGAAGAATTCACCAGCACGGCTCTCTGGCACAGAGTATATTTGTAGGAAGGTTTATAACAACAGATTCCATTTATTTATGGATTCTAAGATGTTTAAGATTTTCTAGTTCTTCTTGTGTCAATTTTACTTGACTGCAGCTTCCAAGTATAGTTTGTCCTTTTCATCTAAACTGAGAAATGTATACAATTATTTATAATAGTCTCATATATCTTAAATTGTATTTAAGGTATAAATTATATACAGTAAAGTACTCCAAACAAAATAGCAGTATACTAATAATACACTCACACAGACACACACACATATGTGTGTGTGCATATATGTGTGTATATATGCATATATACACACATACACATGCACACACATTTATTATAATACAGATTATTTCCAACAGATTATTGCCAGAATGCTCCTTTCCCTATTTGATTTTTATCATCACATGTTAGTTTTGCCTGTTTTTAAACTTCATGTAGATAGAATCATATGGAATATATTCTTGCCTCTCACTTTTTTCACTCAGCATTATATCAGTGAGATCCATCCATATAGTTGCATGTATCACGAGGGTTATTTTTTTTTAATTGCTTTGGTAACATTCCATTGTAGTAATATAGCACATTATCCTTACCCATTTACTGTTGATGGGTATTTTTTTTAGTTTTTGACTATTTTGTACAAAGCTGCTATGAACATCCTTGCACATATTTTATGGTGGATATCAACTCATTTATGTTGGATATATACTCAGGAATGGAATTGCTGTATTGTAAAGTAGGCTTATGATTAGCTACAATAGGTACTAACCTTCTTTTAGAAGTTGTACTATTTTACAGTTCCATCAATGGACCTGTAAGAGAGTTCTTGTTGCTCCAAATTCTTGCCGTGTTTGTACTGTTGGCCCTCTTTTCCATCTGGTATGTGTGCACTGGTATGTCATCGTGGTTTTCATTTGCACTACCCCTAGCAGTGAGGATGTTTATCACCTTTTCACCTGCTTATTGTCATTTTTATTTCCTCTTATGTCAAGTGTCTCTTCAATTCTTTACTCATTTTTAAAGTGGGGTTTCCTTTTTTCTCATTTATTTATAGAAGCACTTAATTTTTTCTAGACATGAGAACTTTGCAAATATGTGTATTTTGAAAAATCTCGTAGTTCATAACTTGCCTTTTCTTTATTTTCTTAGTAGTGTTTTACAATAAACAGAAGTTCTAAATTTTTTTTTTTTTTTTTGCAGTACGCCGGTCTCTCACTGCTGTGGCCTCTCCCGTTGCGGAGCACAGGCTCCGGACGCACAGGCTCAGCGGTCATGGTTCACGGGCCCAGCCGCTCCGCGGCATGTGGGATCCTCCCGGACCGGGGTACAAACCAGTGTCCCCTGCATTGGCAGGCGGACTCGCAACCACTGCGCCACCAGGGAAGCCCCAATTCTAACTTTAAATGAAGCAAAATTAAGTAATTAAAAAATTTTGTAATTAGTGATATTGGTGTGCTGATAAAGAATTCTTTCCGTATTCCAAGTTCATTAAGATATTCTTCTATGTTTTCCTCTAGAAGTTTTATTCTTTCAACTCTCATATTTAGATATATGATCAATCTCCAATTATGGTATCAAGTTTATTTTCTTCCATGTAGATATTCAATTTACAAAGTACATTTTCTTTCTTTTATTAATTGCAGTGGAGTCTTTGATGAAAATCATGTGTGGGGCTCCAGTTTGTGGACTCTATTCCATAATTTATTAAGCTACCTTTGCACCAATACCAAACTGTCTTTTTTTTTTGAATTTTTGAATTGAATTTATTTTTTTATACAGCAGGTTCTTATTAGTTATCTATTTTATACATATTAGTGTATACATGTCAATCTCAATCTCCCAATTCATCCCACCACCACCATCGCCCCCACCACTTTCCCCACTTGGTGTCCATACATTTGTTCTCTACATCTGTGTCTCTCTTTCTGCCCTGAAAACCAGTTCATCTATACCATTTTTCTAGGTTCCACATGTATGCGTTAATATATGATATTTGTTTTTCTCTTTCTGACTTACTTCACTCTGTATGACAGTTTCTAGGTCCATCCACGTCTCTACAAATGACCCAATTTCGTTCCTTTTCATGGCTGAGTGATATTACATTGTATATATGTACCACATCTTCTTTATTCATTCGTCTGTTGATGGGCATTTAGGTTGCTTCCATGACCTGGCTATTGTAAATAGTGCTGCAATGAAAATTGGGGTGCACGTGTCTTTTTGAATTATGATTTTCTCTGGGTATATGCCCAGTAGTGGGATTGCTGGGTCATATGGTCAAAATGTCTAATTACTTTTTGCATCGTAAATCTTGAAATTTGATAGTGTAAATCCTCCAGGTTTATTCTTTTCTGCAATACAAACTTGGATATTCTTTGAACTTTTCATATCCGTATTTTGAGAAACAATTTATCGATTTAAAAAGAAATCTGGGGAGGGGTGTGGAATTCCCTGGTGGTCCAGTGGTTAGGACTCAGCGCTTTCACTGCCGAGGGCCTGGGTTTGATCCCTGGTCAGGGAACTAAGATCCCACAAGCCATACAGTGCAGCCTAAATAAATAAATAAATATTTTTTAAAAGAAGAGGAAAAAAAAGAAATCTGGGGGTTAATTTGAATTGTGTTAAATCCATGAAATACTTGGAGAGATTTCACATATTTACAGTTGTGAGCTTTTTATTCCAGGAGCATAGTATATTCCTCTATTTGTTTAAGACTTTATTTCAGTCAGTTAATATTTTACAGTTTGTAGTGCAATGCACAACTTCCCTCAAATTTCTTCCTAGGTAATTGATATTTTCATAGTATTATAAATGACATTGTAAAACTTTTACCTTCCATTTCTTTAATGCTAGTATTTAGAAATACAATCAAAAGTTGTGCATTGGCCTTGTATCCATTGAAATTGCCAATCTCTCTTCTCATTTCTAATATTTACTTTTTATGTAGGAGCTTGTGGATTATCTTCATACTCAATGATATCATCTGAGAATAAAGACAAGTTTCATTATTCTTTTCCAATCTCAATCAATACCTTTTATTTCTTTGTCTGGCTTATTTGCATTAGGTAATACCTCCAATACAATGTTGACTAGAATGGTGATAGTAAATACACTCCTCTTGTTCCCAAATTCAGAGGAAAGTTTACATTACTTCATTAAAGTATGATTCTTACTATATTTTTTGAAGATACCCCTTCTCCAATTAAGAAAATTCCCTTATATTCCTAGTTTGCTAAGATTTTTTAAAAAATCTTGGCTGAGTATTGAATTTTGTCAAATGTATTTTAGTCATCTATCTAGAATTATCATATGAATTTTTGCAGTGAATTTTATTGGTTTTCAAACATTAAACTTAACTTGCATTTCTGAAATAAATCATTGGGCTTGATTTGCTAATGTTTATTAGGATTTTTATTTTTCTGATACATAATTAGTTAATTTTGTTGTTCAGATTGTTCATATTCTTACTGATTTACTATCTGCTCATACTGTTTGTTATTGTGAAAGGTATGTTCATATCTTACAGTGTAATACTAGATATATCTGGCTTTCCTTTTGAGCATTATCAATTTTTTTCTTTATAAGTATTTAAATTTATGTTATCAGAGGCATATACATTTGAATTTTTATATTTTTCTGGTGAATTGACCATTTCACCATTTTTAAAATTTCCTTTTTTCCAGTTTTATTGAGAAATAATTGACAAACATCACTGTATAAGTTTAAGTTGTCAGCATGATGCTTGGTTTAAATGTGGTATAAAATGATTATCACAATAGGTTTAGTTAACATCCATCATCTCATGTAGATACAATAAAAATAAAAGAAAAAATATTCTCCTCATGATGAGAACTCTAAAGATCTACTCTCTTAACATTTTTCCTATATATTGTGCCATACAGCTATGTTGACTATAGTCTTCATGTTATACTTTACATCCCTCGAACTTATTCACCTTATAACTGGAAGTTTGTAGGTTTCTACCTCTTTTCTTCCATTCCCCATTCTCCCATCCCCCACTTCTGGTGACAACAAATCTGATCTTTTCTGAGTTTAGTGGGGGTTTTTTGTTTTTTTGTTTTGTTTTGTTTTCAGATTCCACATGTAAGTGAGAGCATATAGTATTTGTCTTTCTCTGTCTTATTTCACTTAGCATAATGCCTTCAAGATCCATCCATGTTGTCACAAATGGTAGGATTGCATCATTCTTTATGGGTGAATTATATGTGTATATATAATTTCTTTCTCTTTTCTTTCTCACAACTTCTTTATTCATTCTTCTATCAATGGACACAGGTTGTTTCCATATTTAGCTATTGTAAATAATGCTGCTATGAACATGGGGGTACAGATATCTTTTCGAGTTAGTGTTTTTGTTTCCTTCAGATATATTCTCAGAAGTGGAATTGCTGAATCATATAGTATTTCCGTTTTTAATTTTTTTGAGGAACCTCCATACCATTTTCCACAGTGGCTGCAACCAATTTACATTCTCAGCAACAGTGCACAAAGGTTCCCTTTTCTCCACATCCATGCCAGCATTTGTTATTACTTGTCTCTTTGATAAAAGCCATTCTAACAGGTATGAGGTGATATCTCATTGTAGTTTTGATTTGCATTTCCCTGATGACTAGTGATATTGAGTACCTTTTCATGTACCTGTTAGCCATTGGAATATCTTCTTTGGAAAAATGTGCTTTCAGGTCCTTTGCTCACTTTTGAATTGGATTCTTTGTTTTTTTGCTATTGAGTTGTATGAGTTCTTCATACATTTTGGATAGTAACCCCTTATCATATAGATGATTTGCAAATATTTTTTCCCATTCTGTAGGTTGTTGCTTCACTTTGTTGATGGATTCTTTTGCTATGCAAAAGCTTTTAAATTTGATATAGTCCCACTTGTTTATTTTTTATTTTGCTGCTTGTGCTTTAGGTGTGATTTCTAAAAACCTGTTATCAAGACCTATGTCAAGGAACTTTTTTCCTTCGTTTATTTCTAAGAGTTTCATGGGTTTCAAGTCTTACATTTAAGTCTTTAATCCATTTGAGTTAATTTTTTGTTAATGGTTCAAGAGAGGAGTCAAACTTCATTCTTTTACATGGAATATCTGATTTCTGTTTCCAGAAACACTAACTCGAAAAGATATCTGTACCCCACAGCACCATTTTGAAATATCCCTTTTTTATGTCTAAAAATGCTTCTTATCTTCTCTAATATTATTATGGACACACCAGATTTTTTTCAGTTAGCATATGCATGGCATATTATCGTCAATCTTCTATTTTACTGCTTTAAACTTTATTAACAGCATATAATTGTTTTATATTTAACCTCCCACCTTTAGGTTTTTAAAGGAGAATTTAATCCATTATATATAATGCAGTTACTCATATCTTTTTATTTATACCCACGATCTTGCTATTTCTTTTTCATTATATCTTCCTGTTCTATTTTTCTCTCCTTTCTTAACTTCTTTTGAATGACTCAAATAATTTTATAAGATATATATATCTTCCACTACTCCCCCAATAATACTAGAATCTTCCAATCTACTAATCCACTTTATTCCCTACCACATTTTCCAATATTGTTGTCATCTATTTTAATTCTATACAAATTTTAAATGGAAGACATTTGTATTATAATTCTATTCAGTTTTAAAATTTATGCACATATTTACCCTTTCATGTATTTTTCATTCTACTACATATTTTTTTGTTTCCATCTAGAATAATTTTATTTCTACCTCAAGTACTTCATTGTGCATTTTTTTAGGATGAGTGTACCAGTGACAACATCTCTTACTTATTGTTCATCTGACAATATCTTTATTTCACTTGCATTTTTGAAAAGTATTTTCACTGAGTATGGAATTCAAGTTTGGCCAGTATTTTATTTCAGTTTCAGTAGTCATCCATTTAGTTTTCATTTCCACTGAGAAACCAGTTGCCAAGTCATATTATTTTTCCTTTGGTTGTAATGTACCCCTTGCCTTCCAACCTGCTTTTAAGATTTTATTTTTTTGTCTTTGGTTTTTGTCAGTGTAATCTTGATATGTCTAGGTGTGATTTTTATTGAATGTATCTTTATTGGGGTTCTCAGAAATTCTTGAATCTGTGGGTTTATCAATTTTGAGAAATTCCAGATATACTCTCTTCAGATATTGTTTCTGTCTCATTTTCTCTTTTTTCCTTACAGATAAATTACTGGTATGTTAGAACTTTTTAATGTGCCCAATATGTCCCTTATCCCCTTTTCTATATTTTACATCTTTTTCATTCTCACTTTACACTGTTTAATTTACTATTAAAGCCATGTATTTTTTGACATTTTAAGGCAGTCGTTTTATTTTTATTGTATATTCTATATTTTCTATTTTGTATACTTTCTATATATTCTATTTTTATGGTAAAATTCTTAAACTATTATTTTATTGAACATATTACACTGTCCCTCAGGGGATTGGTTCCAGGACCTGCCGAGGATACCAAAACACATGGATGCTCAAGTCCCATAATCAGCATTCCACATCCTGTGCTCCTCATCTGTGTATTCAGCCAACTGCAAATCACATAGTACTGCATTTACTGAAAAAAATCCCAGTGCAAACCCATGTTGTTCAAGGGTCAATAGTAGTGATATCAAAAAATTCATTGTCTACTAATTACAAAATTTTGATCACCTGTATGTCAGTTTCTAGTGTTTGATTTTTCCCTTGTTTTGGGGCCTCTGATCCTAACCCTTAGGATGTTTAATAATTATCATCAAATTTTGGAACTTTTGTTTAAAATTGTACAGGCTCCAGATGACATTCTATTCAATCAGAAATGATTTCAACTTTCCTCTTTTGTACAGCATAATGCGAGCTGATCACCTTTATCCACTGAGAGGCCAAGATGACACAAGTCTAGGTTGTGGTTTTGGTAAGGCTAAGATTCTACTTCTGAGTCATTCCTGTTCCTAGGGCATAACCCTCCAGAGATTTCACCTGACAGCTTACTGTGTTACCAGGGCCTCATCCCTTGGCAGGTCCTAACCTCTTACCTTTTTCTCCTAAGCACAGCAAGACCGCCAAAAACTCTGTTCTTATTAGAGGATTTCAGCTTCACACCTTTATCTCCTGACCTGTGCAGCTTCACACTTCAGCAAATGTTTTGAGATGAAAACTGGTCACATGCTTGACTCTTCATGTCTCTAATTTTGTCACTCTAGCCTTGTGAGACTATCAAAAACTATGCTAGATTCTCTCCTTCCCCTCCTCCCTCTGCTCACAGCCATCTGTCCAGGATAAACTCAGATTATTAGCCTCTGGCTTATACTCAGAAATGACAAATTGGGGAAGGCAACTACATAAGATCTGCTCACCTCTGCAAGATTCTACTGTCTAAAATATTTGCCCTTCTTCACCTTGTAGCTTCTACAAGCTCTAACATATTTAAACTGATGATTTATGTTGTTTCTTTTTTAAATCCTGCTTTTCTAGGTGTCCTTGGTAGTACCATTGGTCTATTAAAACATACTCCATCTCACCTGGGAAGTAGAAGTCTCTGCATCTTACTTTTTGGATGTATTAGTAGTATCTAATATGCTTGTAATCCTCAGAACAGTCCTGTGACTTGGGTGCTATTATTATTCCCCTTTTTCAGATGACAAAAATGATTCAAAGAGAGGTTAAGTAAGTTCCCAAAGTCACACAGCTAGTAAGCAACATACATGTAGACAGAATTTGAACTCAGGTAGCAAGGTCTGAAGTCCATAGTCTTAACCACAGTGTTATTAAGAATATACCTTTGCGATCTCTTCAGAAAATGATGACATCATATGCAAGTATATGAATTTACTGTAATTCATATGCCAATTCTTTTATGAATAGATATTTATGTTGCCTTTGGTTTCTGAAAGATAACCATTTGGTTTTAAACTGGCTTAATCTTTCTTAAGTTTTCCATTACGAGACACAATCTTAATGTGCTTAGAAGCTTAGAGTATTAAAAGAGAAGAACTACTGATGTTCTTTTGAACATTTTCATTATAATTATAATCATTTCCTATTCTCACAATTTCCCCACAGTTTGCAAATAAGGTATAATTTACCAAGAGTAAAATCACTGTTGTGTTGTAACAAAGATATGTATACTTTTGTTTCCATATAGTATATATGCATACTGTAAATTCCTGGCAGTGGATCTTTTTGGTCAATCAATATACAGATTTTATCTTTTATTTTTTATTTATTATTTTTTTTAATTCCTGAATTTTTTTTTTAATTGGAGTATAGTTGCTTTACAATGTTGTGTTAGTTTCTGCTGTACAACGAAGTGAATCAGCTATATGTATACATATGTCCCCTCCCTCTTGGACCTCCCTCCCACCCCCCCAATCCCACCCATCTAGTTCATCACAGAGCACCGAGCTGAGCTCCCTGTGCTGTGTAGCAGGTTCCCACTAGCTATCAGTTTTACACATGGTAGTGTTTATATGCAATATACACATTTTATTTATTATTATTATTATTATTTTTTGCAGTACGCAGGCCTCTCACTGTTGTGGCCTCTCCCGTTGCGGAGCACAGGCTCCGGACGTGCAGGCTCAACAGCCATGGCTCACGGGCCTAGCCACTCCATGGCATGTGGGATCTTCCCAGACCAGGGCATGAACCAGTGTCCCCTGCATCAGCAGGTGGACTCTCAACCACTGCGCCACCAGGGAAGCCACAATATACACATTTTATATGTTGGTATATATAGCTAAATTTCACTCTAAAAATATCATACCACTTTATACTTTCTCCTAATTGTATGAGAATTCTTATTTCCCACAATCTCACCAATACTCACTATAATTAAATTCAAAAATTTTAATATGCATAGAATTTAAATTTAAATGGAAATAAAAATTTAGAGATTGTATACTTTCTTATCTTTCCACCATAAAGATATTTGCTGAACCTTATTAATTTGACTTTTTCAGTCTTATTGTGAATTAGCTTGAGAAAAATCATTTAGATAATATTTCATGTTTACACATGGATTTCAATCATTCTTCTAAAGTTCTTTTTTATTTCTAAGTACCTAATAGATTCTTTATTATGTTATTGGGTTTCCAGATACATAATTTTACCATGATGTGTGTATTTCAGTACTAGTAAGATTTAATCAATATTTAATAGTTCCTTCTGAGAATTTCTCAACCCAACATTTCTTAATTTTTATCATGTTCCCTTGGGATGTAAATATGTATTCCATAAGAAACGGTTTTCTGTGGACAAACTTATTTGTGAAATATTGGGTTAAATGATATCAAACTACCCCTTTCCTTTCAGAGATTTTCACATGGTCATGTGCATTATAAATCTCCAAGAGGTGGGTATGGTTTGTAGCATTTCTAAAACATACTTCACCAAAAAGAACTTTGTTTTTCTTCTTACAGAGAAACTCATTGAATCAGTATTCTAAGAAACATGGTTGAGGAAACGTTGTCTAACATTTGTCTTGTACGTGGAAGAATTATGTACACATTGCAAATGCTAAGAGTGGCTCAAGAGGCATAAGTGGAGATAATGGTCATCTATTTTTAGAGGAAATGTCTCCAGATGAAAACTTTTGGATAGGCTAATGGTAATTGGCCATGTATTAATATGAACTGATATCAACCAGTCATGTGACTAGAAATCATCTGAAACTACTTACCACATTTCAAAAAGGGTTGTTGTCTAAAATTTTTATGTGAATAACAAATCATCTCTATTGAATGGCATCTCGATGTGATATTTCTCAAATCTTCATCCAGCGTATAATTTATGTTTCAACTGAGATCAGAACCCAGAGAAAGGAAATCAATACTGAATTGCTATCTGTTATCACCTAGCTAAGAATATTTTCAGTGTAATTGATAGGAAGACAGTGATTTTACTCTTGGTAAATCATACCTTATTTGCGAAGTGTGGGGAAATTGTGAGAATAGGAAATAGTTATAATTATAATGAAAGTGTTCAAGAGAACATCAGTAGTTCTTCTCTATAATACTCTAAACTTCTATGCACATTAAGATTGAGTCTCATTGTAATAGAAAACTTAAGAAAGATTAAGCCAATTTAAAGCCAAATGGTTATCTTTCAAACATATTTGATAGTATTTTACAAAAACATTAACAAACTTAAACATATGTTGACTTACCTGCAGTAATATTTGATATTATGACATTTTAGTTTCAGTGAAAGAATTTCAGTGATCTTTTAATGGTGTGAAATCTGAAAATCTGGAATAATTTACTTTTTTTTTTTTTTTTGCTCCCTCCTGAATAAACTGCCTTCATTCTTCTGCTGATCCATTTACGATAAATATATTTGGTTTTGTCAAAATAAGAATGTTTGTGTTCCCCCCCCATTCATATGTTGAAATTCTAACCCCCAAGGTGATGGTATTTGGAGGTGATTATGTCCTGAGGGTGTAGCTCTCCTATAAAAGAGGCTCCAGAGAGATTCCCCAGCCCCTTCATGTGAGGACACAGCCAAAATATGCCACTATCTATGAACTAATGTATTATCCCCACCAGACATTGAATCTTCCAGTTCTTTGATCTTGGACTTCCAACCTCTAGAACCATGAGAAATATAAGTTAATTGTATATAAGCCATCCAGTTTATAGTATCTTTGTCACAGCAGCTCAAACAGACTACGATGGAAAATTGGTACCAAGAGTGGTGTACTGCTATGACAAATACCTAAAAATGTGAAAGTAGCTTTGAAAATGGGTATTGGTTAGACGCTGGAAGAGTTTCGAAGTGTATGCTAGGAAAGGCCTACATTGCCATGAAGGGACTCTTAAGGACAATTCTGGAGAGGGCTCAAGGAAAAGAAGAGATCTGTATAGAAAGCCTCAATTTTCTTAGAGAATACCTAAGAGGTCACAAACAGAATGTTGGCAGAAATATGGAAAGTAAAGGCCATGCTGATGAGGTCTCAGAGGGAAATGAGGAACATATTGGAAATTGGTTTACCTCAGGTGGTAAACCTGGGCAGCATCAGCCAGGTACTGTCCCTGCCTGCCAGCAGAGTGCACAAGACGTGGGGGTGTGGCTGCCTCCACGTTTCAAAAATGCCCCAGAGATCTTCAGGGCCCAGGCAGAGCATGGCCAAGGGGGTGGAGCCACCTGAGAAAGAGTCCCAACTAGGGCAATGCCCTGCTGAGCCCTAAGGGTAGGGCTATTCTCCTAACCCCAGACCAGAACCACAGGCACACTATTCCAACCCACTAGCTGCTGGTGGAGCTGCAGCCAACAAAGTCATCGTGGTAAACCCAGGCTCCAATGTGTCCAGAAAGCGTGACATCAAGCCTTGGCATATAGTGTTATTTGCCCCATTAGGTTTTGGACTTATCTTGGACCTCCTTTTTTCTTTCTTATTTCTCCCTTTTGAAATTGGAATGTGTACCCTATGCCTGTCCCACCATTTGTTTTGTAAGCCCACAACATCTTTGTTTTCACAGGTTCACGGAAAGAAATTACCTCAGATGAATCATATTTTGAGTCTTGCCCATATCTAATTTTGATGAAACTTAGATGGGACTTTGGACTTGGACTTTTGAGTTGATGACATGTGAGGACATGAATTTTGGGCGCTCAGAGGCAGAATGCTATGGACTGAATGTATTGCCTAAAATTCATATGTTGAAACCTCATGCCCCAACTGATGGTATTATGAGGTGGGGCCTTTGAGAGGTGCTTAGGTCATGAAAGTGGAACCCTCATGAATTATAAGGGATTAATGCCCTATAAAAGAGGCCTAATAAAGCACCCTTGCCCCTTCTGCCATGTGAGGTTATAGTGAAAAGACGGGCATCTATGAGGAAACTGGTTCTCACCAGGCATTGAATCTGCTGGTGTCCTGATCCGGGACTTCTCAGCTTCCAGAACTGTGAGAAATAAGTGTTTATTGTTTATAAGCCATGCAGTTTATAGTATTTTTGTTATAGGAACCAAAATAGACTAAGACAATTACTATAAAAATATTTGTGAGATCTATAAATGTATGCACAGCTCAGAATTGCATGCCTATGGCAAGAACACAAGACACCAATGGGAAAGAACTAGCTACGATCCATTTGTTAGGATCTTGTTTACAGTTCCATCCAACGGTTTCTCACCTCTTAGCTTAAGTAAGTATTTGTACCTTGTAAGTACATACATCCCATGAATAAGAACATTATTAATAAAAACATTATTAAGAGGGTCCAAGCTAGGAAAGTAAGCCTGCATACTTAATATAAACTAGTGTAATGCATATATACATTACCAACCAACGGGTAGTACCGTCTATAAAATAAGAGAACTTCTGTTTAAACAAATTTTTATTATGGTTTTATGATACACTCAGACACAAACTAATTTACCCATAGTTGAATAGCTGTTCACTGTACATTTACATCAGCTCACATTTAGGGCTAAATCGTGCCTAATTCAGAATAACAATTTGCCTGAAGCTTTCTGAATACTTGCCGGCTCAGAGCCACCCGAACAGAAGGAAATATAAAAATAGGGCAGAGAGAAAATAAATACTTGTATCCTAAAATCAGACATTATAACCTTGTTTCCTAAAGTAAATACTTGTAAATTTCTACTTTTTTTTTTTTCTAATCTGTCAGACTGCTTATATTTCTTTGTTTTAAACTACTTTCATGAGGCTGTAAAAAACTAATATACAGAAACCACAATTAAACAGAGAGCTCCCAGAAGGGGGCGCTCTCGTGCCCTGTGAAGATAGCGGAGCCCAACAGGAGGAAGACTGACTCTTCTTTCCTGGCAAGGACTCAGTCAGTGAAAAGCCGTGGACTCCTGGTTTACTCTAGCCCTGCCAACTTCCCTTTCCTCTCTAGAGAAGCCTTCTCCTTCCCTTGCCACGTGGGGGACTGGCACATGGCTTGCCATCGTTTCAGACCCCGAATTGCAATTCTCTGCTGATCCCAAATAAGCCCGTCTTTGCTGGAGAAATAACTGGCAGTCTATTTGTTTCTGGTCAACAAGGCACACCTCAACTCTGATTCCAACCCCTTGCTTGCTTAGATATCTGTTTGTCATCAGACCTATAGTTCATTTAGTAGGATTTCTAGTCAGAAATTTGCTTGGTCCAGGTACATGTATGTCTCTAAGTAACAGAGGTGGACTTGAAGGCTTCCCTTCAAGTGAATGTGTGTGTATGATAATCTGCACACAAATTTCATAGAGTAACTCATGATTTCATGGATAAATAAAAATGAGGGACTTTGGAACGTGGTTCCTGGTGGAGCTACTTGATTTTCTTGCACCCATATGCTATCATTTATAAAATGTTGTCCATATTAACTCTTTTTTTAAATGTCCAAGAAGAATTAATTTATATGCAGAGTACTTTAAGATAATATTTTAAGGTTTATAAGATATTTGCTTTCATGTGCATAAAGATAAACTGAGAATTGTTTTTCTCTTTCAAGTAAAACTTGCACGTGAATATGTATACAATATAATTTGCCTTACTCTTAAATACCTGTAATATCAGAAAGTCTTTCACTGCTAGGGAAAAAAGAGAAATAAAGGGAACAAAAACCACTTTCAGGAGACTTGCTGAGAGGAAGTGCTCTGTCACTGTTTCCGGAGCATCATTTTCATCCAATTTTAGCTAAAACAAGGATAGTATTGTTCAATAATTGCCAATGTCAGGACCTAACAATTTGACCTAAGACTTTAGAAAAGGTTAAACTAAATAAAGGCAAAGTGTCATTTAAAACAGCAATAAATTGTAGTGGCGAGGAAAACAATTTGTTATACACTAAGATGAACATAAAGCATATTTTTTCTTCCGGAATTTTAGTATAAGTAGCAATTTATAATGTTCACTTGTAATCACAGTAGTGCTTAATAAATCTACGAGGCTATATTTGAATTCAGGGTGAGTAAGAGTTCTTCAGTAAACTAGCCTTCTTTTAAATGAAAGCAGTGCATTTGTATTGAAAAGCAATTATTAGAATTTAATTTTATCAGCAAGGAGGATTAATCACCTACTTAAAATGATAATATTGGGTAATGAAGTTACTAAGAAAAATATTTCTTTTATAAAGTGCATTTCCTGATTTTATTATGATTTTATTCAGGAGCTGTTGCTCTAACTTTGCCAGAATTATTAATCATTATTCATAACTTCAGTGTTGTCATTATCATTTATTTATTGACTGTTGAGAGAAAACCCAATTCTACAAACCCTGTAGTTCAAACTCATATAGGTATATTTACCATTTTATTCCACATAATTCAGTTAAAATGAATAACATGAAGTGAAATTTTTCTTTTAACATTAACTACATTCAGAATGCATCACTCACAGTTGAAAATAGATTTACCACTGAAAATGCAGGTTTTTCATTACTAGAGGTTAATCCAATCTGCCTATTACACATGTATTTGTGACCTAATTAAAATATGAAAAAACATTTACCACATTTACTACCTATAGGGGATGTGAAAATTAAATTGTAAAAGAATACCCACTGGTCTTAACATCTTATTTTTGATCACATCGATTTTTGTGAAAAATGTGTATTTAATAGCTAGAGTTGTAAATAAGAATATAACCTTATTTTTTTAAATCTAACTTTTGTTGATAAATTTAAAATATGTACCATGGAGAAGCACATTATAATACTGCCATATAAAATCCAGTCTTTGCAGAAGTTCATTTTTACTCATCTAATGTGTATTTCATGCCTGCTAGATGATGATTGATTACTTCTTTGTATTTTGGTAACGCTCTTTAAAATTATCTTGCTAGCTGATATAACAAGGGTGAAGAATATGTTAAATTTAAGAGAAAGACATCTTTAAAACAATCTCATACAGCTTTATATGATTGCTATGGTATCAGCTTGATAAATAAACTTAGTAATAAATCTGCACAAGGAACAATATGACTTTGACAACAAAAAAAGCCATTATTAGTACTAATTACATTTTAGTGTTTTTATGAATATTACCAGATACAGAAAAGCCACAAGATTTCTGAGTATTCAAGACAAAAAATGCAGACCTCTTTACACACTTTAAACTGCTTGATACATTTGTGTGAAATTTAAATGTTTGTGGTATATTGTAGAAACGGAGGCACTCAATTGATTGTTAATAGATGTAAGAAAATCCCCTCAGTATTATAATTTAGCTCTGGAGTGACAATCTTATCAAAATGCATAGTCTAATTACTAAAATAATTTTACAGAATTTGTCTATTTGCAAGCAAATGTATCTCATTTTTGGTGAGAGAAGATAAAGAGAAATTTAAAACTGTGTCACAAGTTGAAGCAAAAACTTGAAAAGGTGAAGCGACCATTGTTTAAAATCTGAGAAGCAACCTACTGTTGAACGTTCATTCTCACGCTTGAATTCTGCCTATTACACATGTAGTTATACGTCAGATACAGTCTCTGCCTTCCTGCCTTCCAGAGAAACCCACCTGTAGACACATACTTACATTGTGGCTTTATAAGTGCTATCACAGAAGTATGTAAAAGCTATGGTGGTGGCACAAAACATGGACTAATCACTTCTCTTTGAGGGGTGTAGTAAGAAAGAATAATCAATTCTTCTGAGGCTTAGGGGATCACAGATATTAGAGAAGACTCTGATGAGGAGGAATTATCGAGATGGTTCTTGAAGAATGAGTGAGACTATCTTAGACAATAAGGAAGGGCATTCTAGGCCTAAAGAGCAAAGTATACAAAGGCAGAAATGTGAGAAAAACCAGCATATGGCATTCAGATAAAGCTGTAATGAGATAATAGAGAGAGATGGAAATGGGGAATATTTTGGGGTGCTCACTACGGAGGGCTTGTACACCATCAAATGAGTTTCATACTATAGTAATGCAGAGCTAAGGATTAATATAACTTCCAGCCATAGTCGTAAAAAATGTTAAAATTCTAAGTTGGCAAATACCTTGTGTATAGATTTCTGAAATTTTAGTGGATACCAAATAGCAAAACTTTATACGTGTTTTATTGCATATTAAAATTCAACATTTCTCTTCAAGGATTGATCTGAAGAGCAACTTAAAATGTTTTTTGGCTAGCATGGAAAGAGTGACATTAGAATTTCTGGGGTGTTAATATTTTCTAAACAAATACTTAATGACGTCTTACCCCCCTAGCTAAAATGGATAATCCTATTTAACTCGCAATTCTCAGAGAATCTTCCCATCCTTAGTGATTATTGTACAATATCCTCCATCATATCAACTTCTTGCAGTCACAAAGTGAGTTAAATAATGAATGGGAAACAAGATTGAAATATTCTGTCAAATTCAAAAGCTTGCAAAATCGAGAATGAGGATGCAGAATGAGGAAACCATGGAGTCTTCTCTTCAGACTCTAATATTCTCTTTTTTTCCAGCTTTATTGAGGTATAACTGGCAGATAAAAATTGTATCTATTTAAGATGTATAACGATGTTTGATATACATTGTGAAAGGCATCACAATCAAGGTAATTAACATCCATCACCACACAGTTACTTTGTGTGTGTGTGTGTGTGAACACTTATGACCTACCCTCTTAACAAATTTCAAGTATACAATACAGTATTGTTAACTATAGCTACATTGCTGTACATCAGATCCCCAGAACTTATTTTATCTTGCACATCTGAAACTCAAATTCTTACAGGATTCAAGTCTAGAGTGCTGTCCATCTATGTTCTAATATTCTATGTTATTATGACATTTCCATATGCTATTTTAAATTCATTCCCCAGTTAATAACCCACATATTGAAGCAAAGTTACACATTACAGGATTTAGAAAAAGAGCCTTATTTGAAGGCTGTTAGTTTCATCTGTGATAGAAATGAAGGGTGATTTCTGGCAGTGAATTTCTGGGCCTACCCTACTTTCGTGTCAGTAATGTAAGAGACACAATACAGTCACCCTTCCCAAATAAACATTCATTAGTAGACATTTGTTAGCTACCTGTCATATGCTCAGCTGTATATACTAGGGTTAGCCAAAAGCTCAATGCAAAAAGAAAACACAGCACAAGCCTTGATAAACAAGAGGAGGTTATGTACTAGCTGTGAAAACAATAGGCATATTCATGAAAAAGCTGGACAACAGCACAAGATATTGTATGTGAGGTGATTTAATACAGATGATCTTATGGAAATTTATACAGCTTAATAATTTCATCCATGAACCATCATTTTTCCTCTATTGTTCATCTTTTCACGGAGATAGTGATAATAACCTAATACCTTCCTTAAGGGGACATTATAAAGATAAATGAACTAACCTTTGTAAAGGGGTTTGAACTCAGAGAGAAGAAGATATTAGAAAAGTACAATGAAAAGGAACTTATCATGTATCAGGGCTGATTTGGTTATAATGGAAAGAATAATAAATCCTTCCTTTGCTTACTTTCATCTTCTTCTGTATTTAACATTTAAGCCTTTTTAAAAAACTGGTGTTTAAGCTGGCAAGAATAATAGTAAATTGCCTGAAACATCCTAATGCCTAAGCTTTTTAAACAAACACAGTGCCTATTTTTAGCCAGGCCTTTATTTTAAAAGTTTCTTTAAAAAATAGCTTTAGCACTAGTCTGAAATAATAGAGGAAAGCACTGAATGTATCTATTTGTCAGTAATTGCAAAGCATTATTTTGTGGGGGAAAGGAGAGGACTTTGGTTTTAAATGGCTTTGGTTTTAAATTTTTTGAAATTTCTAAAATAACTTTTCCATCAGGATTCAGTATAAGAGTATTTATCTCTACCTATTTTAAATTAATTATACACTGATTTTTTTTTCCCCAGAGTGATATTCAAGGACCTAAGCCTAATATCTCTAACAGTTCTTTTGATTATTGAGGGAGAATGATTCATTTGAACAGATATGGTGTTCTGAACTTGATTTTTTTTTTTTTTTTTTTGGCAGTGTATGCTGTGTGTTCCATAGACATATCAACGCCAGGTCTCTAAATGGTGTCTTTGAGCTCTATATTTTTAAACCCAAGGCTTCAATTTATGTATGTGGGACTGAGCATTTCTTTCTTTAATCATTCCTTCCCTCGCTCCCTCCCTCCCATCCTTCCTTCCTTCTTTCCTTCCTTCCTTTTCCTTTTGCAACTCAGCTGAAGAATGTTGATTTATTCATACTCCTTTGTTCACAGCACATAATCAGTCACCAACCTTGTAAAGCCCCTTTCCTGTCTGTTTGTACATTGATTCATTCATTCACTTATTCACTTCATTCATTCATTCTTACATTCCTTTTTAAATTCATTTTCCACTTCCCTTCTTTCTTATTTACAGATAAGCATTATAATGTATTTAATGTGTATTTTTTGTTTAGAGGTATGCCTTGAAAATGTGTGGTGTTATTTTGTATGCGTGTGTTTATAATGTAAATGGCATTAATTCTAAATAATTGTTGTTAACACTGACATAGCACTTTCCATGTGTCAGACACTGTTCTAAGCAGCTTTACATGTACTAAGTCATTTAATCATCACAACAACATTATGATGTAAGTACTATTCTTATCCTCATAAATAGAGGAGGAAACTAAGGCACAAGAGAATTTAAGTATCTTGGCCAAGGTCATACACACAACTGGAAACTAGAAGCGCTGGGATAAAAACCCATATGTCTGGCTGTCGGATCCATACTCTTAACAACTGTGTCAAACTGCGTCTTGTCATGTAATATTATAGTATGTTTACACTGGTTTTTTTTTTAGAATTTCTATATGTTGCTATGTATACATCTAATCCATTGTGTCTAACTGCATTAGGCTAAGAGCCACTTTTATAGGTTGAGGCAACTTTTTGCCTTAACTCTCTTCCGTGGTTCCAAGCTGACCTTGAGTACACTAGCGTGTATGGACCAGGACAGAGATGGCGGTCCAGATGGGTGAAGCAAAAGGGGCCCTGAGAAATAATCTACAGGAATGTGTTAGTTCTTAGCTCAGTGATATTTCTTAAATGTACCTAAATATGATTATGCCTAATAACAAAGTCATTTTGAACTATTCCAAAATAGTAAATTTCTGGTGATTTATGCACAACTGAAAAAATATTTGTATTAGTTTGCTAGGGCTGCCATAACAAAGTACCACAGACTAGGTAGCTTAATAACAGAAATTTATGTTCTCACAACTCTGGAGGCTAGAAGTCGAAGATCAAAGTTCCAGCAGGGGTTGGTATCTTCTGAGGGCCTCAAGGGAAGGATTGTCTGTGTCCAAATTTCATCTTTTTATAAGGACTCCAGTCATATTGGATTATGGCCCAGCCTAATGACCTCATTTTAACTGAGTTACCCCTTTAAAGATTCTGTCTTCAAATATGATCACATTGTTAAGGTACTTCCGGTTAAGACTTTCAGCATATGAATTTTGGTGGGGACAGAGTCCAGCTCATAACAACATGTAAGGGACATAGCTAGACCATGGCTTGACTATGCATTAAAGCTAATGTTGCTCTTATGCAAACATTATAAGATGATTCTTTCAACAAATGTACACCGGAAATCTGTTATGTGCCAAGAACTAGGGTAAGAAACCACAGAATGAGAATTTGGTGAATAAGTAATTTCCAGATGATGAGGGTACCTTTATTACCATTATTGCCTAGGAAGATTTCAGAATCACATTGGATAGCATTTTCAAGGCAGAATGGATTTTCATTTGGCTAGACATACTTATTGTAGATATCCTAAAACCAGGTTGTTTTTTCTCCATGATGCTATATTTCCTTGAAATCATGTTTTCTCTCTCCTCCTGGATCTTTTTAAACTTAAATTCCTCATGCACTCTGTTCACCACAATAATCCTGATCCTCATGCAAATGTCACTCCTTTTTAAACCACTTACTCCTGCACTCTTCTTTTACCAGTAGACCTGGTGGTTGATTAATTCATAAACACCCAGATTATACTTAAGCTCTGTACCAACAGAAGCACGTTGTGTCCAGCCTTGTAAGGTAAAGATGCACACATGCGCCTTAGATCCAAAAGAGCAAAGAGCGAGAGTAAAAGGTTGAACTTATTTAATATTCCAAGGCAATGAATTTTCAGAGCATTTAAACTCTAATCTGTTTCATGATTCAGTATACCTGAGGTTAACCAGAGCCATAATCAAGAAAGAAGAGGCGGTTTGTACAAGTTGGAGGAAGGTTTAGAAATAATGTAAACAAAGATAGAACTACATAATTGTATATCCCATAAATAACAGACAAACTGCTACTGGCCTAGCTGATTGACTGAGTGGCAAGGTGGTTCCAGAGTTACACTAGCAAGTGCCTGGATTTAGAGACGAATTTATCCATTTCCCACAGGATGGACTCCCCATGGGTTTTACCTACCACAAATGGAACGAGTGTTGAAAAGTCTATGGAGTATCCCAGGAATGCAAGGATTCTTCAATACATGCAAATCAATCAATGTGATATACCATATTAACAAATTGAAGGAGAAAAACCATATGATCATCTCAATAGATGCAGAAAAAGCTTTGGACAAAATTCAACACCCATTTATGATAAAAATCCTCCAGAAAGTAGGCATAGAGGGAACTTTCCTCAACATAGTAAAGGACATATATGACAAACCCACAGCCAACATCGTCCTCAATGGTGAAAAACTGAAACCATTTCCACTAAGATCAGGAACAAGACAAGGTTGCCCACTCTCACCACTATTATTCAACATAGTTTTGGAAGTTTTAGCCACAGCAATCAGAGAAGAAAAACAAATAAAAGGAATCCAAATGAGAAAAGAAGAAGTAAAACTGTCACTGTTTGCAGATGACATGATACTGTATGTAAAGAATCCTAAAGATGCTATCAGAAAACTACTAGAGCTAAGCAATGAATTTGGTAAAGTAGCAGGATACAAAATTAATGCACAGAAGTCTCTTGCATTTCTCTACACTAATGAAGAAAAATCTGAAAGAGAAATTAAGGAAACACTCCCATTTACCATTGTAACAAAAAGAATAAAATACTTAGGTATAAACCTCCCTGAGGAGACAAATGGCCTGTATGCAGAAAACTATAAGACACTGATGAAAGAAATTAAAGATGATGCAAACAGATGGAGAGATATACCATGTTTTTGGATTGGAAGAATCAACATTGTGAAAATGACTCTACTACCCAAAGCAATCTACAGATTCAATGCTATCCCTATCAAATTACCACTGGCATTTTTCACAGAACTAGAACAAAAAATTTCAAATTTGTACAGAAACACAAAAGACCCTGAATAGCCAAAGCAATCCTGAGAAAGAAAAATGGAGCTGGAAGAAT